>NW_027277901.1:0-23099 GCF_030028105.1 Mobula birostris
AAACTCAAGCCCTGAATCTCATGCCCTGAAACTCATGCCCTAAATCACATACCCTGAAACTACTGCCCTGAAACTCCTGCACTGAAACTCATGCCATGAATCTCATATCCTGAAACCCACGCCCTGAATCACATGCCCTGAAACTCCTGCCCTGAAACTCATGCCCTGAAACTCATGCCCTGAATTTCCTGTCCTGAAACTCATGCCCTGAATCTCATGCCCTGAATCTCATGCCCTGAAACTCCTGCACTGAAACACCTGCCCGGAATCTCCTGCCCTGAAAATCATGCCCTGAATCTCAAGCCCTGAATCTCATGCTCTGAAACTCATGCCCTGAATCTCATGCCCTCAAGTTCCTGCACTGAAACTCATGCCCTGAATCTCATGACCTGAAACTCATGCCCTGAACCTCATGCCCTGAAACTCAAGCCCTGAATCTCATGCCCGGAATCTCATGCCCTAAATCACATACCCTGAAACTCCTGCCCTGAAACTCATGCACTCAAACTCATGCCCTGAATCACATGCCCTAAAACTCCTGCCCTGAAACTCATGCCCTGAAACTCATGCCCTGAACCTCATGCCCTGAAACTCAAGCCCTGAATCTCATGCCCTGAAACTCATGCCCTAAATCACATACCCTGAAACTACTGCCCTGAAACCCATGCACTTAATCTCATGCCCTGAATCTCATGCCCTAAAACTCCAGCCCTGAATCATCTGCCCAGAAACTCATGCCCTGAATTACATGCCCTGAAATACCTGCCCTGAATCTCATGCCCTGAAACTCATGCCCTGAATCTCATGCCCTGAAACTCCTGCACTCAAACTCATGCCATGAATCTCATATCCTGAAACTCACGCCCTGAATTACATGCCCTGAAACTCCTGCCCTGAAACTCATGCCCTGAAACTCATGCCCTGAATCTCCTGTCCTAAAACTCATGCCCTGAATCTCATGCTCTGAATCTCATGCCCTGAAACTCCTGCACTGAAACACCTGCCCTGAATCTCCTGCCCTGAAAATCATACCCTGAATCTCATGCACTGAATCTCATGCTCTGAAACTCATGCCCTAAATCACATACCCTGAAACTCCTGCCCTGAAACTCATGCACTCAAACTCGTGCCCTGAATCACATGCCCTAAAACTCCTGCCCTGAATCTCATGCCCTGAAACTCAAGCCCTGAATCTCATGCCCTGAAACTCATACCCTAAATCACATACCCTGAAACTACTGCCCTGAAACTCATGCACTGAAACTCATGCCCTGAATCACATGCCCTAAAATTCCTGCCCTGAATCATCTGCCCAGAAACTCATGCCCTGAATTACATGCCCTGAATCACATGCCCTAAAATTCCTGCCCTGAATCATCTGCCCAGAAACTCATGACCTGAATTACATGCCCTGAAATACCTGCCCTGAATCTCATGCCCTGAAACTCATGCCCTGAATCTCATGCCCTGAATCTCATGCCCTGAAACTCCTGCACTGAAACACCAGCCCTGAATCTCCTGCCTTAAAAATCATGCCCTGAATCTCATGCCCTGAATCTCATGCTCTGAAACTCGTGCACTGAATCTCATGCCCTCAAGTTCCTGCACTGAAACTCATGCCATGAATCTCATGCCCTGAAACTCATGCCCTGAACCTCATTCCCTGAAACTCAAGCCCTGAATCTCATGCCCTGAAACTCATGCCCTAAATCACCTACCCTGAAACTCCTGCCCTGAAACTCATGCACTGAAACTCATGCCCTGAATCACATGCCCTAAAACTCATGCCCTGAATCATCTGCCCAGAAACTCATGCCCTGAATTACATGCCCTGAAATACCTGCCCTGAATCTCATGCCCTGAAACTCTTGCCCTAAATCACATACCCTGAAACTCCTGCCCTGAAACTCATGCACTGAAACTCATGCCCTGAATCACATGCCCTAAAACTCCTGCCCTGAATCATCTGCCCAGAAACTCATGCCCTGAATTACATGCCCTGAAATACCTGCCCTGAATCTCATGCCCTGAAACTCATGCCCTGAATCTCTTGCCCTGAAACTCCTGCACTGAAACTCATGCACTGAAACTAATGCCCTGAATCAGATGCCCTAAAACTCCTGCCCTGAATCATCTGCCCTGAAAATCATGCCCTGAATTACATGCCCTGAAACTCCTGCCCTGAAACTCCTGCACTGAAACTCATGCCATGAATCTCATATCCTGAAACTCACGCCCTGAATTACATGCCCTGAAACTCCTGCCCTGAAACTCATGCCCTGAAATTCATGCCCTGAATCTCATGCCCTGAAACTCCTGCACTGAAACACCTGCCCTGAATCTCCTGCCCTGAAAATCATGCCCTGAATCTCATGCCCTGAATCTCATGCTCTGAAACTCGTGCACTGAATCTCATGCCCTCAAGTTCCTGCACTGAAACTGATGCCCTGAATCTCATGCCCTGAAACTCATGCCCTGAACCTCATGCCCTGAAACTCAAGCCCTGAATCTCATGCCCTGAAACTCATGCCCTAAATCACATACCCTGAAACTACTGCCCTGAAACTCCTGCACTGAAACTCATGCCATGAATCTCATATCCTGAAACCCACGCCCTGAATCACATGCCCTGAAACTCCTGCCCTGAAACTCATGCCCTGAAACTCATGCCCTGAATTTCCTGTCCTGAAACTCATGCCCTGAATCTCATGCCCTGAATCTCATGCCCTGAAACTCCTGCACTGAAACACCTGCCCGGAATCTCCTGCCCTGAAAATCATGCCCTGAATCTCAAGCCCTGAATCTCATGCTCTGAAACTCATGCCCTGAATCTCATGCCCTCAAGTTCCTGCACTGAAACTCATGCCCTGAATCTCATGACCTGAAACTCATGCCCTGAACCTCATGCCCTGAAACTCAAGCCCTGA
The DNA here is from genome assembly GCF_030028105.1 of Mobula birostris. Lineage (NCBI taxonomy): Eukaryota > Metazoa > Chordata > Chondrichthyes > Myliobatiformes > Myliobatidae > Mobula > Mobula birostris. The sequence continues at coordinate 2,928 of NW_027277901.1, forward strand.
ATCTCATGCCCGGAATCTCATGCCCTAAATCACATACCCTGAAACTCCTGCCCTGAAACTCATGCACTCAAACTCATGCCCTGAATCACATGCCCTAAAACTCCAGCCCTGAATCATCTGCCCAGAAACTCATGCCCTGAATTACATGCCCTGAAATACCTGCCCTGAATCTCATGCCCTGAAACTCATGCCCTGAATCTCATGCCCTGAAACTCCTGCACTCAAACTCATGCCATGAATCTCATATCCTGAAACTCACGCCCTGAATTACATGCCCTGAAACTCCTGCCCTGAAACTCATGCCCTGAAACTCATGCCCTGAATCTCCTGTCCTAAAACTCATGCCCTGAATCTCATGCTCTGAATCTCATGCCCTGAAACTCCTGCACTGAAACACCTGCCCTGAATCTCCTGCCCTGAAAATCATACCCTGAATCTCATGCACTGAATCTCATGCTCTGAAACTCATGCCCTAAATCACATACCCTGAAACTCCTGCCCTGAAACTCATGCACTCAAACTCGTGCCCTGAATCACATGCCCTAAAACTCCTGCCCTGAATCTCATGCCCTGAAACTCAAGCCCTGAATCTCATGCCCTGAAACTCATACCCTAAATCACATACCCTGAAACTACTGCCCTGAAACTCATGCACTGAAACTCATGCCCTGAATCACATGCCCTAAAATTCCTGCCCTGAATCATCTGCCCAGAAACTCATGCCCTGAATTACATGCCCTGAATCACATGCCCTAAAATTCCTGCCCTGAATCATCTGCCCAGAAACTCATGACCTGAATTACATGCCCTGAAATACCTGCCCTGAATCTCATGCCCTGAAACTCATGCCCTGAATCTCATGCCCTGAATCTCATGCCCTGAAACTCCTGCACTGAAACACCAGCCCTGAATCTCCTGCCTTAAAAATCATGCCCTGAATCTCATGCCCTGAATCTCATGCTCTGAAACTCGTGCACTGAATCTCATGCCCTCAAGTTCCTGCACTGAAACTCATGCCATGAATCTCATGCCCTGAAACTCATGCCCTGAACCTCATTCCCTGAAACTCAAGCCCTGAATCTCATGCCCTGAAACTCATGCCCTAAATCACCTACCCTGAAACTCCTGCCCTGAAACTCATGCACTGAAACTCATGCCCTGAATCACATGCCCTAAAACTCATGCCCTGAATCATCTGCCCAGAAACTCATGCCCTGAATTACATGCCCTGAAATACCTGCCCTGAATCTCATGCCCTGAAACTCATGCCCTGAATCTCATGCCCTGAAACTCCTGCACTGAAACTCATGCCATGAATCTCATATCCTGAAACTCACGCTCTGAATTACATGCCCTGAAACTCCTGCCCTGAAACTCATGCCCTGAAACTCATGCCCTGAATCTCCTGTCCTAAAACTCATGCCCTGAATCTCATGCCCTGAATCTCATGTCCTGAAACTCCTGCACTGAAACACCTGCCCTGAATCTCCTCCCCTGAAACTCATGCCCTGAATCTCATGCCCTGAATCTCACGCTCTGAAACTCGTGCACTGAATCTCATGCCCTCAAGTTACTGCACTGAAACTCAAGCCCTGAATCTCATGCCCTGAAACTCATGCCCTGAATCTCATGCCCTGAATCTCATGCTCTGAAACTCGTGCACTGAATCTCATGCCCTCAAGTTCCTGTACTGAAACTCAAGCCCTGAATCTCATGCCCTGAAACTCATGCCCTGAACCTCATGCCCTGAAACTCAAGCCCTGAATCTCATGCCCTGAAACTCATGCCCTAAATCACATACCCTGAAACTCCTGCCCTGAAACTCATGCACTGAAACTCATGCCCTGAATCACATGCCCTAAAACTCCTGCCCTGAATCATCTGCCCAGAAACTCATGCCCTGAATTACATGCCCTGAAATACCTGCCCTGAATCTCATGCCCTGAAACTCATGCCCTGAATCTCATGCCCTGAAACTCCTGCCCTCAAACTCATGCACTGAAACTCATGCCCTGAATCTCATGCCTTGAAACTCCTGCCCTCAAATTCATGCACTGAAACTCATGCCCTGAATCTCATGCCCTGAAACTCCTGCACTGAAACACCTGCCCTCAATCTCCTGCCCTGAAAATGAAGCCCTGAATCTCATGCTCTAAAACTCGTGCACTGAATCTCATGCCCTCAATTAACTGCACTGAAACTCATGCCCTGAATCTCATGCCCTGAAACTCATGCCCTGAACCTCATGCCCTGAAACTCAAGCCCTGAATCTCATGCCCTGAAACTCTTGCCCTAAATCACATACCCTGAAACTCCTGCCCTGAAACTCATGCACTGAAACTCATGCCCTGAATCACATGCCCTAAAACTCCAGCCCTGAATCATCTGCCCAGAAACTCATGCCCTGAATTACATGCCCTGAAATACCTGCCCTGAATCTCATGCCCTGAAACTCATGACCTGAATCTCTTGCCCTGAAACTCCTGCACTGAAACTCATGCACTGAAACTAATGCCCTGAATCACATGCCCTAAAACTCCTGCCCTGAATCATCTGCCCAGAAACTCATGCCCTGAATTACATGCCCTGAAATACCTGCCCTGAATCTCATGCCATGAATCTCATATCCTGAAACTCACGCCCTGAATTACATGCCCTGAAACTCCTGCCCTGAAACTCATGCCCTGAAACTCATGCCCTGAATCTCATTCCCTGAAACTCCTGCACTGAAACACCTGCCCTGAATCTCCTGCCCTGAAACTCATGCCCTGAATCTCATGACCTGAATCTCATGCTTTGAAACTCGTGCACTGAATCTCATGACCTCAGGTTCCTGCACTGAAACTCATGCCCTGAATCTCATGTCCTGAAACTCCTGCCCTGAATCACCTACCCTGAAACTCAAGCCCTGAATCTCATGCCCTGAAACTCCTGCACTGAAACTCATGCCATGAATCTCATATCCTGAAACTCACGCCCTGAATCAGATGCCCTGAAACTCCTGCCCTGAAACTCATGCCCTGAAACTCATGCCCTGAAACTCATGCCCTGAATCCCCTGTCCTGAAACTCATGCCCTGAACCTCATGCCCTGAAACTCCTGCACTGAAAGACCTGCCCTGAATCTCCTGCCCTGAAAATCATGCCCTGAATCTCATGCCCTGAATCTCATGCCCTGAAACTCAAGCCCTGAATCTCATGCCCTGAAACTCTTGCCCGAAATCACATACCCTGAAACTCCTGCCCTGAAACTCATGCACTGAAACTCATGCCCTGAATCACATGCCCTAAAACTCCTGCCCTGAATCATCTGCCCAGAAACTCATGCCCTGAATTACATGCCCTGAAATACCTGCCCTGAATCTCATGCCCTGAAACTCATGCCCTGACTCTCATGCCCTGAAACTCCTGCACTGAAACTCATGCCCTGAAACTCATGCCCTGAATCACATGCCCTATAACTCCTGCCCTGAATCAGCTGCCCGGAAACTCATGCACTGAATTACATGCCCTGAAATATCTGCCCTGAATCTCATGCCCTGAAACTCATGCCCTGAATCTCATTCCCTGAAACTCCTGCCCTCAAACTCATGCACTGAAACTCATGCCCTGAATCTCATGCCTTGAAACTCCTGCCCTCAAACTTATGCACTGAAACTCATGCCCTGAAACTCCTGCACTGAAACTCATGCCATGAATCTCATATCCTGAAACTCATGCCCTGAATCTCATGCCCTGAATCTCATGCCCAGAAACTCCTGCACTGAAACACCTGCCCTGAATCTCCTGCCCTGAAAATCATGCCCTGAAACTCAAGCCCTGAATCTCATGCACTGAAACTCATGCCCTAAATCTCATACCCTGAATCTCCTGCCCTGAAACTCATGCACTGAAACTCATGCCCTGAATCACATGCCCTAAAACTCCTGCTCTGAATCATCTGCCCAGAAACTCATGCCCTGAATCTCATGCCCTGAAACTCCTGCCCTCAAACTCATGCAGTGAAACTCAAGCCCTGAATTTCATGCCTTGAAACTCCTGTCCTGAATCTCATGCCCTGAAACTCATGCCCTGAATCTCATGCCCTGAAACTCCTGCACTGAAACTCATGCTTGAAACTCATGCCCTGAATCTCCTGTCCTGAAACTCATGCCCTGAATCTCATGCCCTGAATCTCATGCCCTGAAACTCCTGCACTGAAACACCTGCCCTGAATCTCCTGCCCTGAAAATCATGCCCTGAATCTCATTCCCTGAATCTCATGCTCTGAAACTCGTGCACTGAATCTCATGCCCTCAAGTTCCTGCACTGAAACTCATGCCCTGAATCTCATGCCCTGAAACTCATGCCCTGAACCTCATGCCCTGAAACTCAAGCCCTGAATCTCATGCTCTGAAACTCATGCCCTAAATCACATACCCTGAAACTAATGCCCTGAAACTCATGCACTGAAACTCAAGCCCTGAATCACATGCCCTAAAATTCCTGCCCTGAATCATCTGCCCAGAAACTCATGCCCTAAATTACATGCCCTGAAATACCTACCCTGAATCTCATGCCCTGAAACTCATGCCCTGAATCTCATGCCCTGAATCTCATGCCCTGAAACTCCTGCACTGAAACACCTGCCCTGAATCTCCTGCCTTGAAAATCATGCCCTGAATCTCATGCCCTGAATCTCATGCTCTGAAACTCGTGCACTGAACCTCATGCCCTCAAGTTCCTGCACTGAAACTCATGCCCTGAATCTCATGCCCTGAAACTCATGCCCTGAATCTCATGCCCTGAAACTCAAGCCCTGAATCTCATGCCCTGAAACTCATGCCCTAAATCACATACCCTGAAACTCCTGCCTTAAAGTCATGCACTGAATCTCATGCCCTGAAACTCATGCCCTGAACCTCATGCCCTGAAACTCAAGCCCTGAATCTCATGCCCTGAAACTCATGCTCTAAATCACATACCCTGAAACTCCTGCCCTGAAACTCATGCACTGAAACTCATGCCTCGGATCACATGCCCTAAAACTCATGCCCTGAATCATCTGCCCAGAAACTCATGCCCTGAATTACATGCCCTGAAATACCTGCCCTGAATCTCATGCCCTGAAACTCATGCCCTGAATCTCATGCCCTGAAACTCCTGCCCTCAAACTCATGCACTGAAACTCATGCCTTTAATCTCATGCCTTGAAACTCCTGCCCTCAAATTCATGCACTGAAAAACTCATGCCCTGAATCTCATCCCCTGAAACACCTGCACTGAATCTCATGCCATGAATCTCATATCCTGAAACTGACGCCTTGAATCACATGCCCTGAAACTCCTGCCCTGAAACTCATGCCCTGAAACTCATGCCCTGAATCTCATGCCCTGAATCTCGTGCCCTGAAACTCCTGCACTTAAACACCTGCCCTGAATCTCCTGCCCTGAAAATGAAGCCCTGAATCTCATGCTCTAAAACTCGTGCACTGAATCTCATGCCCTCAATTAACTGCACTGAAACTCATGCCCAAAAATCTCATGCCCTGAAACACATGCCCTGAACCTCATGCCCTGAAACTCAAGCCCTGAATCTCATGTCCTGAAACTCTTGCCCTAAATCACATACCCTGAAACTCCTGCCCTGAAACTCATGCACTGAAACTCATGCCCTGAATCACATGCCCTAAAACTCCTGCCCTGAATCATCTGCCCAGAAACTCATGCCCTGAATTACATGCCCTGAAATTCCTGCCCTGAATCTCATGCCCTGAAACTCATGCCCTGAATCTCATGCCCTGAAACTCCTGCCCTCAAACTCATGCAGTGAAACTCAAGCCCTGAATTTCATGCCTTGAAACTCCTGTTCTGAAACTCATGCCATGAATCTCATGCCCTGAAACTCCTGCACTGAAACTCATGCCATGAATCTCATATCCTGAAACTCACGCCCTGAATTACATGCCCTGAAACTCCTGCCTTGAAACGCATGCCCTGAAACTCATTCCCTGAATCTCCTGTCCTAAAACTCATGCCCTGAATCTCATGCCCTGAATCTCATGCCCTGAAACTCCTGCACTGAAACACCTGCCCTGAATCTCCTGCTTTGAAACTCATGCCCTGAATCTCATGCCCTCAATTAACTGCACTGAAACTCATGCCCAAAAATCTCATGCCCTGAAACTCATGCCCTGAACCTCATGCCCTGAAACTCAAGCCCTGAATCTCCTGCCCTGAAACTCTTGCCCTAAATCACATACCCTGAAACTCCTGCCCTGAAGCTCATGCACTGAAACTCATGCCCTGAATCACATGCCCTAAAACTCCTGCCCTGAATCATCTGCCCAGAAACTCATGCCCTGAATTACATGCCCTGAAATACCTGCCCTGAATCTCATGCCCTGAAATTCATGCCCTGAATCTCATGCCCTGAAACTCCTGCACTGAAACTCATGCCCTGAAACTCATGCCCTGAATCACATGCCCTAAAACTCCTGCCCTGAATCAGCTGCCCAGAAACTCATGCCCTGAATTTCATGCCCTGAAATATCTGCCCTGAATCTCATGCCCTGAAACTAATGCCCTAAATCTCATGCCCTGAAACTCCTGCCCTCAAACTCATGCACTGAAACTCATGCCCTGAATCTCATGCCTTGAAACTCCTGCCCTCAAACTTATGCACTGAAACTCATGCCCTGAATCTCCTGCACTGAAACTCATGCCATGAATCTCATATCCTGAAACTCATGCCCTGAATCTCATGCCCTGAATCTCATGCCCAGAAACTCCTGCACTGAAACACCTGCCCTGAGTCTCCTGCCCTGAAAATCATGCCCTGAAACTCAAGCCCTGAATCTCATGCACTGAAACTCATGCCCTAAATCTCATACCCTGAATCTCCTGCCCTGAAACTCATGCACTGAAACTCATGCCCTGAATCACATGCCCTAAAACTCCTGCCTTCAAACTCATGCAGTGAAACTCAAGCCCTGAATTTCATGCCTTGAAACTCCTGTCCTGAATCTCATGCCCTGAAACTCATGCCCTGAATCTCATGCCCTGAAACTCCTGCACTGAAACTCATGCCATGAATCTCATATCCTGAAACTCACGCCCTGAATTACATGCCCTGAAACTCCTGCCTTGAAACGCATGCCCTGAAACTCATTCCCTGAATCTCCTGTCCTAAAACTCATGCCCTGAATCTCATGCCCTGACTCTCATGCCCTGAAACTCCTGCACTGAAACACCTGCCCTGAATCTCCTGCTTTGAAACTCATGCCCTGAATCTCATGCCCTGAATCTCACGCTCTGAAACTCGTGCACTGAATCTCATGACCTCAAGGTCCTGCACTGAAACTCATGCCCTGAATCTCATGTCCTGAAACTACTGCCCTGAATCACCTACCCTGAAACTCATGCCCTGAATCTCATGCCCTGAAACTCCTGCACTTAAACTCATGCCATGAATCTCATATCCTGGATTTCACGCCCTGAATCACATGCCCTGAAACTCCTGCCCTGAAACTCATGCCCTGAAACTCATGCCCTGAAACTCATGCCCTGAATCTCCTGTCCTGAAACTCATGCCCTGAATCTCATGCCCTGAATCTCATGCCCTGAAACTCCTGCACTGAAACACCTGCCCTGAATCTCCTGCCCTGAAAATGAAGCCCTGAATCTCATGCTCTAAAACTCGTGCACTGAATCTCATGCCCTCAATTAACTGCACTGAAACTCATGCCCTGAAACTCTTGCCCTAAATCACATACCCTGAAACTCCTGCCCTGAAACTCAAGCCCTGAAACTCATGCCCTGAATCACATGCCCTAAAACTCCTGCCCTGAATCATCTGCCCAGAAACTCATGCCCTGAATTACATGCCCTGAAATACCTGCCCTGAATCTCATGCCCTGAAATTCATGCCCTGAATCTCATGCCCTGAAACTCCTGCACTGAAACTCATGCCCTGAAACTCATGCCCTGAATCACATGCCCTAAAACTCCTGCCCTGAATCAGCTGCCCAGAAACTCATGCCGTGAATTACATGCCCTGAAATATCTGGCCTGAATCTCATGCACTGAAACTCACGCCCTGAATTACATGCCCTGAAACTCCTGCCCTCAAACTCATGCACTGAAACTCATGCCCTGAATCTCATGCCTTGAAACTCCTGCCCTCAAACTTATGCACTGAAACTCATGCCCTGAATCTCCTGCACTGAAACTCATGCCATGAATCTCATATCCTGAAACTCATGCCCTGAATCTCATGCCATGAATCTCATGCCCAGAAACTCCTGCACTGAAACACCTGCCCTGAATCTCCTGCCCTGAAAATCATGCCCTGAAACTCAAGCCCTGAATCTCCTGCCCTGAAACTCATGCACTGAAACTCATGCCCTGAATCACATGCCCTAAAACTCCTGCCCTGAATCATCTGCCCAGAAACTCATGCCCTGAATTACATGCCCTGAAATTCCTGCCCTGAATCTCATGCCCTGAAACTCATGCCCTGAATCTCATGCCCTGAAACTCCTGCCCTCAAACTCATGCAGTGAAACTCAAGCCCTGAATTTCATGCCTTGAAACTCCTGTCCTGAATCTCATGCCCTGAAACTCATGCCCTGAATATCATGCCCTGAAACTCCTGCACTGAAACTCATGCCATGAATCTCATATCCTGAAACTCACGCCCTGAATTACATACCCTGAAACTCCTGCCTTGAAACGCATGCCCTGAAACTCATTCCCTGAATCTCCTTTCCTAAAACTCATGCCCTGAATCTCATGCCCTGAATCACATGCCCTAAAACTCCTGCCCTGAATCATCTGCCCAGAAACTCATGCCCTGAATTACATGCCCTGAAATTCCTGCCCTGAATCTCATGCGCTGAAACTCATGCCCTGAATTACATGCCCTGAAATTCCTGCCCTGAATCTCATACCCTGAAACACCTGCACTGAATCTCATGCCATGAATCTCATATCCTGAAACTGACGCCTTGAATCACATGCCCTGAAACTCCTGCCCTGAAACTCATGCCCTGAAACTCATGCCCTGAATCTCATGCCCTGAATCTCGTGCCATGAAACTCCTGCACTTAAACACCTGCCCTGAATCTCCTGCCCTGAAAATGAAGCCCTGAATCTCATGCTCTAAAACTCGTGCACTGAATATCATGCCCTCAATTAACTGCACTGAAACTCATGCCCAAAAATCTCATGCCCTGAAACACATGCCCTGAACCTCATGCCCTGAAACTCAAGCCCTGAATCTCATGCCCTGAAACTCTTGCCCTAAATCACATACCCTGAAACTCCTGCCCTGAAACTCATGCACTGAAACTCATGCCCTGAATCACATGCCCTAAAACTCCTGCCCTGAATCATCTGCCCAGAAACTCATGCCCTGAATTACATGCCCTGAAATTCCTGCCCTGAATCTCATGCCCTGAAACTCATGCCCTGAATCTCATGCCCTGAAACTCCTGCCCTCAAACTCATGCAGTGAATCTCAAGCCCTGAATTTCATGCCTTGAAACTCCTGTTCTGAAACTCATGCCATGAATCTCATGCCCTGAAACTCCTGCACTGAAACTCATGCCATGAATCTCATATCCTGAAACTCACGCCCTGAATTACATGCCCTGAAACTCCTGCCTTGAAACGCATGCCCTGAAACTCATTCCCTGAAACTCCTGTCCTAAAACTCATGCCCTGAATCTCATGCCCTGAATCTCATGCCCTGAAACTCCTGCACTGAAACACCTGCCCTGAATCTCCTGCTTTGAAACTCATGCCCTGAATCTCATGCCCTCAATTAACTGCACTGAAACTCATGCCCAAAAATCTCATGCCCTGAAACTCATGCCCTGAACCTCATGCCCTGAAACTCAAGCCCTGAATCTCATGCCCTGAAACTCTTGCCCTAAATCACATACCCTGAAACTCCTGCCCTGAAGCTCATGCACTGAAACTCATGCCCTGAATCACATGCCCTAAAACTCCTGCCCTGAATCATCTGCCCAGAAACTCATGCCCTGAATTACATGCCCTGAAATACCTGCCCTGAATCTCATGCCCTGAAATTCATGCCCTGAATCTCATGCCCTGAAACTCCTGCACTGAAACTCATGCCCTGAAACTCATGCCCTGAATCACATGCCCTAAAACTCCTGCCCTGAATCAGCTGCCCAGAAACTCATGCCCTGAATTACATGCCCTGAAATATCTGCCCTGAATCTCATGCCCTGAAACTAATGCCCTAAATCTCATGCCCTGAAACTCCTGCCCTCAAACTCATGCACTGAAACTCATGCCCTGAATCTCATGCCTTGAAACTCCTGCCCTCAAACTTATGCACTGAAACTCATGCCCTGAATCTCCTGCACTGAAACTCATGCCATGAATCTCATATCCTGAAACTCATGCCCTGAATCTCATGCCCTGAATCTCATGCCCAGAAACTCCTGCACTGAAACACCTGCCCTGAGTCTCCTGCCCTGAAAATCATGCCCTGAAACTCAAGCCCTGAATCTCATGCACTGAAACTCATGCCCTAAATCTCATACCCTGAATCTCCTGCCCTGAAACTCATGCACTGAAACTCATGCCCTGAATCACATGCCCTAAAACTCCTGCCCTCAAACTCATGCAGTGAAACTCAAGCCCTGAATTTCATGCCTTGAAACTCCTGTCCTGAATCTCATGTCCTGAAACTCACGCCCTGAATCTCATGCCCTGAAACTCCTGCACTGAAACTCATGCCATGAATCTCATATCCTGAAACTCACGCCCTGAATTACATGCCCTGAAACTCCTGCCTTGAAACGCATGCCCTGAAACTCATTCCCTGAATCTCCTGTCCTAAAACTCATGCCCTGAATCTCATGCCCTGAATCTCATGCCCTGAAACTCCTGCACTGAAACACCTGCCCTGAATCTCCTGCTTTGAAACTCATGCCCTGAATCTCATGCCCTGAATCTCACGCTCTGAAACTCGTGCACTGAATCTCATGACCTCAAGGTCCTGCACTGAAACTCATGCCCTGAATCTCAAGTCCTGAAACTCCTGCCCTGAATCACCTACCCTGAAACTCATGCCCTGAATCTCATGCCCTGAAACTCCTGCACTTAAACTCATGCCATGAATCTCATATCCTGGATTTCACGCCCTGAATCACATGCCCTGAAACTCCTGCCCTGAAACTCATGCCCTGAAACTCATGCCCTGAAACTCATGCCCTGAATCTCCTGTCCTGAAACTCATGCCCTGAATCTCATGCCCTGAATCTCATGCCCTGAAACTCCTGCACTGAAACACCTGCCCTGAATCTCCTGCCCTGAAAATGAAGCCCTGAATCTCATGCTCTAAAACTCGTGCACTGAATCTCATGCCCTCAATTAACTGCACTGAAACTCATGCCCTGAATCTCATGCCCTGAAACTCATGCCCTGAACCTCATGCCCTGAAACTCAAGCCCTGAATCTCATGCCCTGAAACTCTTGCCCTAAATCACATACCCTGAAACTCCTGCCCTGAAACTCATGCACTGAAACTCATGCCCTGAATCACATGCCCTAAAACTCCTGCCCTGAATCATCTGCCCAGAAACTCATGCCCTGAATTACATGCCCTGAAATACCTGCCCTGAATCTCATGCCCTGAAATTCATGCCCTGAATCTCATGCCCTGAAACTCCTGCACTGAAACTCATTCCCTGAAACTCATGCCCTGAATCACATGCCCTAAAACTCCTGCCCTGAATCAGCTGCCCAGAAACTCATGCCGTGAATTACATGCCCTGAAATATCTGGCCTGAATCTCATGCACTGAAACTCACGCCCTGAATTACATGCCCTGAAACTCCTGCCCTCAAACTCATGCACTGAAACTCATGCCCTGAATCTCATGCCTTGAAACTCCTGCCCTCAAACTTATGCACTGAAACTCATGCCCTGAATCTCCTGCACTGAAACTCATGCCATGAATCTCATATCCTGAAACTCATGCCCTGAATCTCATGCCCTGAATCTCATGCCCAGAAACTCCTGCACTGAAACACCTGCCCTGAATCTCCTGCCCTGAAAATCATGCCCTGAAACTCAAGCCCTGAATCTCCTGCCCTGAAACTCATGCACTGAAACTCATGCCCTGAATCACATGCCCTAAAACTCCTGCCCTGAATCATCTGCCCAGAAACTCATGCCCTGAATTACATGCCCTGAAATTCCTGCCCTGAATCTCATGCCCTGAAACTCATGCCCTGAATCTCATGCCCTGAAACTCCTGCCCTCAAACTCATGCAGTGAAACTCAAGCCCTGAATTTCATGCCTTGAAACTCCTGCCCTGAAACTCATGCCCTGAAACTCATGCCCTGAATCTCATGCCCTGAATCTCATGCCCTGAAACTCCTGCACTGAAACACCTGCCCTGAATCTCCTGCCCTGAAAATGAAGCCCTGAATCTCATGCTCTAAAACTCGTGCACTGAATCTCATGCCCTCAATTAACTGCACTGAAACTCATGCCCTGAATCTCATGCCCTGAAACTCATGCCCTGAACCTCATGCCCTGAAACTCAAGCCCTGAATCTCATGCCCTGAAACTCTTGCCCTAAATCACATACCCTGAAACTCCTGCCCTGAAACTCATGCACTGAAACTCATGCCCTGAATCACATGCCCTAAAACTCCTGCCCTGAATCATCTGCCCAGAAACTCATGCCCTGAATTACATGCCCTGAAATACCTGCCCTGAATCTCATGCCCTGAAATTCATGCCCTGAAACTCATGCCCTGAAACTCCTGCACTGAAACTCATTCCCTGAAACTCATGCCCTGAATCACATGCCCTAAAACTCCTGCCCTGAATCAGCTGCCCAGAAACTCATGCCGTGAATTACATGCCCTGAAATATCTGGCCTGAATCTCATGCACTGAAACTCACGCCCTGAATTACATGCCCTGAAACTCCTGCCCTCAAACTCATGCACTGAAACTCATGCCCTGAATCTCATGCCTTGAAACTCCTGCCCTCAAACTTATGCACTGAAACTCATGCCCTGAATCTCCTGCACTGAAACTCATGCCATGAATCTCATATCCTGAAACTCATGCCCTGAATCTCATGCCCTGAATCTCATGCCCAGAAACTCCTGCACTGAAACACCTGCCCTGAATCTCCTGCCCTGAAAATCATGCCCTGAAACTCAAGCCCTGAATCTCCTGCCCTGAAACTCATGCACTGAAACTCATGCCCTGAATCACATGCCCTAAAACTCCTGCCCTGAATCATCTGCCCAGAAACTCATGCCCTGAATTACATGCCCTGAAATTCCTGCCCTGAATCTCATGCCCTGAAACTCATGCCCTGAATCTCATGCCCTGAAACTCCTGCCCTCAAACTCATGCAGTGAAACTCAAGCCCTGAATTTCATGCCTTGAAACTCCTGTCCTGAATCTCATGCCCTGAAACTCATGCCTGAATCTCATGCCCTGAAACTCCTGCACTGAAACTCATGCAATGAATCTCATATCCTGAAACTCACGCCCTGAATTACATACCCTGAAACTCCTGCCTTGAAACGCATGCCCTGAAACTCATTCCCTGAATCTCCTGTCCTAAAACTCATGCCCTGAATCTCATGCCCTGAATCTCATGCCCTGAAATTCCTGCACTGAAACACCTGCCCTGAATCTCCTGCCCTGAAACTCATGCCCAGAATCTCATGCCCTGAATCTCATGCTCTGAAACTCGTGCACTGAATCTCATGCCCTCAAGTTCCTGCACTGAAACTCATGCCCTGAATCTCATGCCCTGAAACTCATGCCCTGAACCTCATGCCCTGAAACTCATGCACTGAATCTCATGCCCTGATCCACATGCCAAAAAACTAATGCCCTGAATCATCTGCCCAGAAACTCATGCCCTGAATTACATGCCCTGAAATTCCTGCCCTGAATCTCATGCCCTGAAACTCATGCCCTGAATCTCATGCCCTGAAACTCCTGCCCTCAAACTCATGCACTGAAACTCATGCCCTGAATCTCATGCCTTGAAACACCTGCCCTCAAATTCATGCACTGAAACTCATGCCCTGAATCTCATGCCCTGAAACACCTGCACTGAATCTCATGCCCTGAAACTCATGCCCTGAATCTCATGCCCTGAATCTCGTGCCCTGAAACTCCTGCACTGAAACACCTGCCCTGAATCTCCTGCCCTGAAAATGAAGCCCTGAATCTCATGCTCTAAAGCTCGTGCACTGAATCTCATGCCCTCAATTAACTGCACTGAAACTCATGCCCTGAATCTCATGCCCTGAAACTCATGCCCTGAACCTCATGCCCTGAACCTCAAGCCCTGAATCTCATGCCCTGAAACTCTTGCCCTAAATCACATACCCTGAAACTCCTGCCCTGAAACTCATGCACTGAAACTCATGCCCTGAATCACATGCCCTAAAACTCCTGCCCTGAATCATCTGCCCAGAAACTCATGCCCTGAATTACATGCCCTGAAATACCTGCCCTGAATCTCATGCCCTGAAACTCATGCCCTGAATCTCATGCCCTGAAACTCCTGCACTGAAACTCATGCACTGAAACTCATGCCCTGAATCACATGCCCTAAAACTCCTGCCCTGAATCTTCTGCCCAGAAACTCATGCCCTGAATTACATGCCCTGAAATACCTGCCCTGAATCTCATGCCCTGAAACTCACGCCCTGAATCTCATGCCCTGAAACTCCTGCACTGAAACTCATGCCATGAATCTCATATCCTGAAACTCACGCCCTGAATTACATGCCCTGAAACTCCTGCCCTGAAACTCATGCCCTGAAACTCATGCCCTGAATCTCATGCCCTGAAACTCCTGCACTGAAGCACCTGCCCTGAATCTCCTGCCCTGAAACTCATGCCCTGAATCTCATGCCCGGAATCTCATGCTGTGAAACTCGTGCACTGAATCTCATGACCTCAAGTTCCTGCACTGAAACTCATGCCCTGAATCTCATGTCCTGAAACTCCTGCCCTGAATCACCTACCCTGAAACTCATGCCCTGAATCTCATGCCCTGAAACTCCTGCCCTGAAACTCATGCCCTGAAACTCATGCCCTGAAACTCATGCACTGAAACTCCTGTCCTGAAACTCATGCCCTGAATCTCATGCCCTGAATCTCATGCCCTGAAACTCAAGCCCTGAATCTCATGCCCTGAAACTCATGCCCTAATTCACATACCCTGAAACTCCTGCCCTGAAACTCATGCACTCAAACTCATGCCCTGAATCACATGCCCTAAAACTCCTGCCCTGAAACTCATGCCCTGAATCTCATGCCCTGAAACTCATGCCCTAAATCACATACCCTGAAACTACTGCCCTGAAACTCATGCACTGAAACTCATGCCCTGAATCACATGCACTAAAATTCCTGCCCTGAATCATCTGCCCAGAAACTCATGCCCTGAATTACATGCCCTGAAATACCTGCCCTGAATCTCATGCCCTGAAACTCATGCCCTGAATCTCATGCCCTGAAACTCATGCCCTGAATCTCATGCCCTGAATCTCATGCTCTGAAACTCGTGCACTGAATCTCATGCCCTCAAGTTCCCGCACTGAAACTCATGCCCTGAATCTCATGCCCTGAAACTCATGCCCTGAACCTCATGCCCTGAAACTCATGCTCTAAATCGCATACCCTGAAACTCCTGCCCTGAAACTCATGCACTGAAACTCATGCCCTGAATCACATGCCCTAAAACTCATGCCCTGAATCATCTGCCCAGAAACTCATGCCCTGAATTACATGCCCTGAAATACCTGCCCTGAATCTCATGCCCTGAAACTCATGCCCTGAATCTCATGCCCTGAAACTCCTGCGCTCAAACTCATGCACTGAAACTCATGCCCTGAATCTCATGCCTTGAAACTCCTGCCCTCAAACTCATGCACTGAAACTCATGCCCTGAATATCATGCCCTGAAACACCTGCACTGAAACTCATGCCATGAATCTCATATCCTGAAACTCACGCCTTGTATCACATGCCCTGAAACTCCTGCCCTGAAACTCATGCCCTGAAACTCATGCCCTGAAACTCATGCTCTGAATCTCATGCCCTGAATCTCGTGCCCTGAAACTCCTGCACTGAAACACCTGCCCTGAATCTCATGCCCTGAAACTCATGCCCTGAAACTCATGCCCCGAATCTCGTGCCCTGGTACTCCTGCACTGAAACTCATGCCATGAATATCATATCCTGAAACTCACGCCCTGAATCACATGCCCTGAAACTCCTGCCCTGAAACTCATGCCCTGAAACTCATGCCCTGAAACTCATGCCCTGAATCTCCTGCGCTCAAACTCATGCACTGAAACTCATGCCCTGAATCTCATGCCTTGAAACTCCTGCCCTCAAACTCATGCACTGAAACTCATGCCCTGAATCTCATGCCCTGAAACACCTGCACTGAAACTCATGCCATGAATCTCATATCCTGAAACTCACGCCTTGAATCACATGCCCTGAAACTCCTGCCCTGAAACTCATGCCCTGAAACTCATGCACTGAAACTCATGCCCTGAATCTCATGCCCTGAAACTCGTGCCCTGAAACTCCTGCACTGAAACACCTGCCCTGAATCTCCTGCCCTGAAAATGAAGCCCTGAATCTCATGCTCTAAAACTCTTGCACTGAATCTCATGCCCTCAATTAACTGCACTGAAACTCATGCCCTGAATCTCATGCCCTGAAACTCATGCCCTGAACCTCATCCCCTGAAACTCAAGCCCTGAATCTCATGCCCTGAATCTCTTGCCCTAAATCACATACCCTGAAACTCCTGCCCTGAAATTCATGCACTGAAACTCATGCCCTGAATCACATGCCCTAAAACTCCTGCCCTGAATCATCTGCCCAGAAGCTCATGCCCTGAATCTCATGCCCTGAAACTCCTGCTCTGAAACTCATGCACTGAAACTCATGCCCTGAATCACATGCCCTAAAACTCCTGCCCTGAATCATCTGCCCAGAAACTCATGCCCTGAATTACATGCCCTGAAATACCTGCCCTGAATCTCATGCCCTGAAACTCATGCCCTGAATCTCATGCCCTGAAACTCCTGAACTGAAACTCATGCCATGAATCTCATATCCTGAAACTCACGCCCTGAATTACATGCCCTGAAACTCCTGCCCTGAAACTCCTGCCCTGAAACTCATGCCCTGAAACTCATGCCCTGAATCTCTTGTCCTAAAACTCATGCCCTGAATCTCATGCCCTGAATCTCATGCCCTGAAACTCCTGCACTGAAACACCAGCCCTGAATCTCCTGCCCTGAAACTCATGCCCTGAATCTCATGCCCTGAATCTCACGCTCTGAAACTCGTGCACTGAATCTCATGACCTCAAGTTCCTGCACTGAAACTCATGCCCTGAATCTCATGTCCTGAAACTCCTGCCCTGAATCACCTACCCTGAAACTCATGACCTGAATCTCATGCCCTGAAACTCCTGCACTGAAACTCATGCCATGAATCTCAGATCCTGAAACTCACGCCCTGAATCACATGCCCTGAAACTCCTGCCCTGAAACTCATGCCCTGAAACTCCTGCCCAGAAAATCATGCCCTGAATCTCACGCTCTGAAACTCGTGCACTGAATCTCATGACCTCAAGTTCCTGCACTGAAACTCATGCCCTGAATCTCATGTCCTGAAACTCCTGCCCTGAATCACCTACCCTGAAACTCATGACCTGAATCTCATGCCCTGAAACTCCTGCTCTGAAACTCATGCCATGAATCTCAGATCCTGAAACTCACGCCCTGAATCACATGCCCTGAAACTCCTGCCCTGAATCTCATGCTCTGAAACTCATGCCCTGAATCTCATGCCCTCAAGTTCCTGCACTGAAACTCATGCCCTGAATCTCATGACCTGAAACTCATGCCCTGAACCTCATGCCCTGAAACTCAAGCCCTGAATCTCATGCCCTGAAACTCATGCCCTAAATCACATATCCTGAAACTCCTGCCCTGAAACTCATGCACTCAATCTCATGCCCTGAATCACATGCCCTAAAACTCCTGCCCTGAAACTCATGCCCTGAAACTCATGCCCTGAACCTCATGCCCTGAAACTCAAGCCCTGAATCTCATGCCCTGAAACTCATGCCATAAATCACATACCCTGAAACTACTGCCCTGAGACTCATGCACTGAAACTCATGCCCTGAATCACATGCCCTAAAATTCCTGCCCTGAATCATCTGACAGAAACTCATGCCCTGAATTACATGCCCTGAAATACCTGCCTTGAATCTCATGCCCTGAAACTCATGCCCTGAATCTCATGCCCTGAATCTCATGCCCTGAAACTCCTGCACTGAAACACCTGCCCTGAATCTCCTGCCTTGAAGATCATGCCCTGAATCTCATGCCCTGAATCTCATGCTCTGAAACTCGTGCACTGAATCACATCCCCTCAAGTTCCTGCACTGAAACTCATGCCCTGAATCTCATGCCCCTGAAACTCATGCCCTGAACCTCATGCTCTGAAACTCAAGCCCTGAATCTCATGCCCTGAAACTCATGCCCTGAATCTCATGCCCTGAATCTCATGCTCTGAAACTCGTGCACTGAATCTCATGCCCTCAAGTTCCTGCACTGAAACTCATGCCCTGAATCTCATGCCCTGAAACTCATGCCCTGAACCTCATGCCCTGAAACTCAAGCCCTGAATCTCATGCCCTGAAACTCATGCTCTAAATCACATACCCTGAAACTCATGCACTGAAACTCATGCCTCGGATCACATGCCCTAAAACTCATGCCCTGAATCATCTGCCCAGAAACTCATGCCCTGAATTACATGCCCTGAAATACCTGCCCTGAATCTCATGCCCTGAAACTCATGCCCTGAATCTCATGCCCTGAAACTCCTGCCCTCAAACTCATGCATTGAAACTCATGCCCTGAATCTCATGCCTTGAAACTCCTGCCCTCAAACTCATGCACTGAAACTCATGCCCTGAATCTCATGCCCTGAAACACCTGCACTGAAACTCATGCCATGAATCTCATATCCTGAAACTCACGCCTTGAATCACATGCCCTGAAACTCCTGCCCTGAAACTCATGCCCTGAAACTCATGCCCTGAAACTCATGCTCTGAATCTCATGCCCTGAATCTCGTGCCCTGAAACTCCTGCACTGAAACACCTGCCCTGAATCTCATGCCTGAAACTCATGCCCTGAAACTCATGCCCTGAAACTCATGCCCTGAATCTCATGCGCTCAAACTCATGCACTGAAACTCATGCCCTGAATCTCATGCCTTGAAACTCCTGCCCTCAAACTCATGCACTGA
The DNA here is from genome assembly GCF_030028105.1 of Mobula birostris. NCBI lineage: Eukaryota > Metazoa > Chordata > Chondrichthyes > Myliobatiformes > Myliobatidae > Mobula > Mobula birostris. The sequence continues at coordinate 22,292 of NW_027277901.1, forward strand.
AACTCATGCCCTGAATCTCATGCCCTGAAACACCTGCACTGAAACTTATGCCATGAATCTCATATCCTGAAACTCACGCATTGAATCACATGCCCTGAAACTCCTGCCCTGAAACTCATGCCCTGAAACTCATGCACTGAAACTCATGCCCTGAATCTCATGCCCTGAAACTCGTGCCCTGAAACTCCTGCACTGAAACACCTGCCCTGAATCTCCTGCCCTGAAAATGAAGCCCTGAATCTCATGCTCTAAAACTCTTGCACTGAATCTCATGCCCTCAAGTTCCTGCACTGAAACTCATGCCCTGAATCTCATGCCCTGAAACTCATGCCCTGAACCTCATGCCCTGAAAATCAAGCCCTGAATCTCATACCCTGAATCTCTTGCCCTAAATCACATACCCTGAAACTCCTGCCCTGAAACTCATGCACTGAAACTCATGCCCTGAATCACATTCCCTAAAACTCCTGCCCTGAATCATCTGCCCAGAAACTCATGCCCTGAATCTCATGCCCTGAAACTCCTGCTCTGAAACTCATGCACTGAAGATCATGCCCTGAATCACATGCCCTAAAACTCCTGCCCTGAATCATCTGCCCAGAAACTCATGCCCTGAATTCATGCCCTGAAATACCTGCCCTGAATCTCATGCCCTGAAACTCATGCCCTGAAACTCCTGCCCTGAAACTCATGCGCTGAAACTCATGCCCTGAAACTCATGCCCTGAATCTCCTGTCCTAAAACTCATGCCCTGAATCTCATGCCCTGAGTCTCATGCCCTGAAACTCCTGCACTGAAACACCAGCCC
>NW_027277902.1:0-23095 GCF_030028105.1 Mobula birostris
GGGCAGGTGTTTCAGTGCAAGAGTTTGAGGGCATGAGATTCAGGGCATGAGTTTCAAGGCAAGAGATTCAGGGCTGGAGATTGAGGGCATGAGATTCGGGGCTTGAGTTTCAAGGCAAGTGTTTTAGGGCACGTGTTTCAGTGCAGGTGTTTCAGGGCAGGAGATTCAGAGCATGAGTTTCAGTGCATGAGTTTGAGAGCATGAGTTTCAGGGCATGAGATTCAGGACAGGAGTTTCAGGGCATGAAATTCAGGGCATGAGTTTCAGTGCATGAGTTTCAGGGCATGAGTTTCACGGCATGAGATTCAGTGCATGAGTTTCAGGGCATGAGATTCAGGGCATGAGATTCACGACATGAGTTTCAGGGCATGGGTTTCAGGTCTGTGGTTTCAGGGCTTAAGATTCAGGGCAGCAGTTTCAGGGCAGGAGATTCAGGCAGGTGATTCAGGCAGGTGTTTCAGTGCAAGATTTTCAGTGCAAGAGTTTCAGGGCAAGTCTTTCAGTGCATGAGTTTCAGGGCAGGAGTTTCAGAGCATGAATTTCAGGGCAGGAGTTTCAGAGCATGAGATTCACGACAGGAGTTTCAGGGCATGAGATTCAGGACATGATATTCTGGACATGATTTTCAGGGCAGGAGTTTCCGGGCATGTAATTCAGGGCATGAGTTTCAGGATATGAGATTCATGGCATGAGTTTCAGTGCAAGAGTTTCAGGGCATGTGATTCAGGGCATGAGTTTCAGGGCATGAGATTCAGGACAGGAGTTTTAGGGCATGCAGTTCAGGGCATGAGATTCAGTGCATGAGTTTCAGGGCAGGATTTTCAGGGTATGAGATTTAGGGCATGAATTTCAGTGCAGGAGTTTCAGGGCATGAGATTCAGGGCATGAGTTTCAGGGCATTAGATTCAGGACAGGAGTTTCAAGGCATGAGATTTAGGGCATGAGTGTCAGTGCATGAGTTTCAGTGTATGAGTTTGAGGGCAGGAGTTTCAGGGCATGGGATTCAGGGCATGAGTTTCAGGGCATGAGATTCAGGGCAGGAATTTCAGGGCATGTGATTAAGGGCATGAGTTTCTGGGCAGATGATTCAGGGCAGGAGTTTCAGGGCAGGAGATTCAGGGCATGACTTTCAGGGCATGAGATTCAGGACAGGAGTTTCAAGGCATGAGATTCAGAGCATGAGTTTCAGTGCATTAGTTTCAGTGTATGAGTTTGCGGGCAGGAGTTGCAGGGCATGAGATTCAGAGCAGGAATTTCAGGGCATGTTATTCAGGGCATGAGTTTCTGGGCAGATGATTTAGGACAGGAGTTTTCGGGCATGTGAACAGGGCATGAGTTTCAGTGCATGAGTTTCAGGGCAGGAGTTTCAGGGTATAAGATTTAGGGCATGAGTTTCAGGGCAGGAGATTCAGGGTTTGAGTTTCAGGGCATGATATTCAGGGCATGAGTTTCAGGGCATGAGTTTCAGTGAAGGAGTTTCAGGGCATGTAATTCAGGGCATGAGTTTCAGGATATGAGATTCATGGCATGATATTCAGGGCAGCAGTTTCAGGGCATGAGATTCAGGACATGAGTTTCAGTGCAGTAGTTTCAGGGATGAGAATCAGGGCGTGAGTTTCAGGGCATGTGATTCAGGACAGGGGTTTGAGGGCAGGAGTTTCAGGGCAGGAGATTCAGGACATGAGTTTCAGGGCATGAGTTTCAGGTCTGTGGTTTCCGGGCTTGAGATTCAGCGCAGCAGTTTCAGAGCAGCAGTTTCAGGGCATGAGATTCAGGGCATGAGTTTGAGGGCAGGAGTTTCAGGGATGAGATTCAGGGCATGAGTTTCAGTGCATGAGTTTCAGGGCATGATTTTCAGTGAAGGAGTTTTAGGGCATGTGATTCAGGGCATGAGTTTCAGGATATGAGATTCATGGCATGATATTCAGCGCAGCAGTTTCAGGGCATGAGATTCAGGACATGAGTTTCAGTGCAGCAGTTTCAGGGATGAGATTCAGGGCATGAGTTTCAGGGCATTTGATTCAGGACAGGAGTTTGAAGGCATGAGATTCAGCGCATGAGTTTCAGTGCATGGGTTTGAGGGCAGGAGTTTCAGGGCATGAGATTCAGGACATGAGTTTCAGGGCATGAGATTCAGTACATGAGTTTCAGGGCATGAGTTTCAGGTCTGTGGTTTCCGGGCTTGAGATTCAGCGCAGCAGTTTCAGAGCAGCAGTTTCAGGGCATGAGATTCAGGGCATGAGTTTCAGGGCAGGAGAATCAGGGCTTGAGTTTCAGAGCATGAGATTCAGGGGATGAGTTTCAGTGCATGAATTTCAGGGCATGAGATTCAGGGCATAATTTTCAGGACAGGAGATTCAGGGCATGAGTTTCAGTGCATGAGTTTGAGGGCAGGAGTTTCACGGCATGAGATTCAGGGCATGAGTTTCAGAGCATGAGTTTCAGGACGTGAGTTTCAGGGCATGAGTTTCAGGTCTGTGGTTTCAGGGCTTGAGATTCAGGGCAGCAGTTTCAGGGCAGGAGTTTCATGGCAGGAGTTTCAGGGCATGAGATTCAGGGCATGAGTTTCAGGGCAGGAATTTCAGGGCATGAGATTCATGGCATGAGTTTCAGGGCATGAGTTTCAGGGCAGGAATTTCAGGTCATGACATTCAGGGCATGTGTTTTAGGGCAGGTGTTTCAGTGCAAGAGTTTGAGGGCATGAGATTCAGGGCATGAGTTTCAAGGCAAGAGATTCAGGGCTGGAGTTTCAGGGCATCAGATTCAGGGCATGAGATTCAGGACATGAGTTTCAGGGCATGAGATTCAGGGCATGAGTTTCAGGGCAGGAGTTTCAGAGCATGAGATTCAAGGCATGAGTTTCAGGGCAGGATAATCAGGGCATGAGTTTCAGGGCATGAGATTAAGGGCATGAGTTTCAGTGCATGAGTTTCAGGGAATGAGTTTGAGAGCATGAGTTTCAGGGCATGAGATTCAGGACAGGAGTGTCAGGGCATGAGATTCAGTACATGAGTTTCAGGGAATGAGTTTGAGAGCATGAGTTTCAGGGCATGAGATTCAGGACAGGAGTTTCAGGGCATGAGATTCAGTACATGAGTTTCAGGGCATGAGTTTCAGGTCTGTGGTTTCCGGGCTTGAGATTCAGCGCAGCAGTTTCAGAGCAGCAGTTTCAGGGCATGAGATTCAGGGCATGAGTTTGAGGGCAGGAGTTTCAGGGCATGAGATTCAGGGCATGAGATTCAGGACATGAGTTTCAGGGCATGAGATTCAGTACATGAGTTTCAGGGCATGAGTTTCAGGTCTGTGGTTTCCGGGCTTGAGATTCAGCGCAGCAGTTTCAGAGCAGCAGTTTCAGGGCATGAGATTCAGGGCATGAGTTTCAGGGCATGAGTTTCAGGGCATGAGATTAAGGGCATGAGTTTCAGTGCATGAGTTTCAGGGCATGAGTTTGAGAGCATGAGTTTCAGGGCATGAGATTCAGGACAGGAGTGTCAGGGTATGAGATTCAGGGCATGAGTTTCAGTGCATGAGTTTCAGGGCATGAGTTTCACGGCATGAGTTTCAGGGCATGAGACTCACGACATGAGTTTCAGGGCATGGGTTTCAGGTCTGTGGTTTCAGGGCTTGAGATTCAGGGCAGCAGTTTCAGGGCAGGAGATTCAGGCAGGTGTTTCAGTGCAGAGTTTCAGTGCAAGAATTTCATGGCATGTCTTTCAGTGCATGAGTTTCAGGGCAGGAGTTTCAGAGCATGAGATTCAGGGCATGAGTTTCAGGGCAGGAGATTCACGGCTTGAGTTTAAGGTCATGAGATTTAGCGCATGAGATTCAGTGCATGAGTTTCAGGGCAGAAGTTTCAGGGCATGAGATTCAGGGCATGAGTTTCAGGGCAGGAGAATCAGGGCATGAGTTTCACGGCATGAGATTCAGGGCATGAGTTTCAGGGCAGGAGTTTTACGGCATGTAATTCAGGGCGTGAGTTTCAGGATATGAGATTCATGGCATGAGTTTCAGTGCAGGAGTTTCAGGGCATGAGATTCAGGACATGAGTTTCAGGGCATGAGATTCAGTACATGAGTTTCAGGGCATGAGTTTCAGGTCTGTGGTTTGCAGGCTTGAGATTCAGCGCAGCAGTTGCAGAGCAGCAGTTTCAGGGCATGAGATTCAGGACATGAGTTTCAGGGCATGAGTTTCAGAGCAGGAGAATCAGGGCTTGAGCTTCAGAGCATAAGATTCAGGGGATGAGTTTCAGTGCATGAATTTCAGAGCATGAGGTTCAGGGCATGAGATTCAGGGCATGATTTTCAGGACAGGAGATTCAGGGCATGAGTTTCAGGGCATGAGATTCAGGGCATGAGTGTCAGGGCATGAAATTCAGAACATGACTTTCAGGGCATGAGTTTCAGGTCTGTGGTTTCAGGGCTTGAGATTCAGGGCAGCAGTTTCAGGGCAGGAGTTTCATGGCAGGAGTTTCAGGGCATGAGATTCAGGGCTTGAGTTTCAGGGCAGGAATTTCAGGGCATGAGATTCATGGCATGAGTTTCAGGATATGAGATTCATGGCATGATATTCAGGGCAGCAGTTTCAGGGCATGAGATTCAGGACATGAGTTTCAGTGCAGTAGTTTCAGGGATGAGAATCAGGGCGTGAGTTTCAGGGCATGTGATTCAGGACAGGGGTTTGAGGGCAGGAGTTTCAGGGCATGTAATTCAGGGCGTGAGTTTCAGGATATGAGATTCATGGCATGAGATTCAGGGCATGAGTTTCAGTGCATGAGTTTCAGGGCATGATTTGCAGTGAAGGAGTTTCAGGGCATGTGATTCAGGGCATGAGTTTCAGGATATGAGATTCATGGCATGATATTCAGCGCAGCAGTTTCAGGGCATAAGATTCAGGACATGAGTTTCAGTGCAGCAGTTTCAGGGACGAGATTCAGGGCATGAGTTTCAGTGCATGAGTTTCAGGGCATGATTTTCAGTGAAGGAGTTTCAGGGCATGTGATTCAGGGCATGAGTTTCAGGATATGAGATTCATGGCATGATATTCAGCGCAGCAGTTTCAGGGCATGAGATTCAGGACATGAGTTTTAGTGCAGCAGTTTCAGGGATGAGATTCAGGGCATGAGTTTCAGGGCATTTGATTCAGGACAGGAGTTTGAAGGCATGAGATTCAGCACATGAGTTTCAGTGCATGGGTTTGAGGGCAGGAGTTTCAGGGCATGAGATTCAGGACATGAGTTTCAGGGCATGAGATTCAGTACATGAGTTTCAGGGCATGAGTTTCAGGTCTGTGGTTTCCGGGCTTGAGATTCAGCGCAGCAGTTTCAGAGCAGCAGTTTCAGGGCATGAGATTCAGGGCATGAGTTTCAGGGCAGGAGAATCAGGGCTTGAGTTTCAGTGCATGAGATTCAGGGGATGAGTTTCAGTGCATGAATTTCAGGGCATGAGATTCAGAGCATGAGATTCAGGGCATGATTTTCAGGACAGGAGATTCAGGGCATGAGTTTCAGTGCATGAGTTTGAGGGCAGGAGTATCACGGCATGAGATTCAGGGCATGAGTTTCAGGGCATGAGATTCAGGACGTGAGTTTCAGGGCATGAGTTTCAGGTCTGTGGTTTCAGAGCTTGAGATTCAGGGCAGCAGTTTCAGGGCAGGAGATTCAGGCAGGTGATTCAGGCAGGTGTTTCAGTGCAAGATTTTCAGTGCAAGAGTTTCAGGGCAAGTCTTTCAGTGCATGAGTTTCAGGGCAGGAGTTTCAGAGCATGAATTTCAGGGCAGGAGTTTCAGAGCATGAGATTCAGGACAGGAGTTTCAGGGCATGAGATTCAGGACATGATATTCTGGACATGATTTTCAGGGCAGGAGTTTCCGGGCATGTAATTCAGGGCATGAGTTTCAGGATATGAGATTCATGGCATGAGTTTCAGTGCAAGAGTTTCAGGGCATGTGATTCAGGGCATGAGTTTCAGGGCATGAGATTCAGGACAGGAGTTTTAGGGCATGCAATTCAGGGCATGAGATTCAGTGCATGAGTTTCAGGGCAGGATTTTCAGGGTATGAGATTTAGGGCATGAATTTCAGTGCAGGAGTTTCAGGGCATGAGATTCAGGGCATGAGTTTCAGGGCATTAGATTCAGGACAGGAGTTTCAAGGCATGAGATTTAGGGCATGAGTGTCAGTGCATGAGTTTCAGTGTATGAGTTTGAGGGCAAGAGTTTCAGGGCATGGGATTCAGGGCATGAGTTTCAGGGCATGAGATTCAGGGCAGGAATTTCAGGGCATGTGATTAAGGGCATGAGTTTCTGGGCAGATGATTCAGGGCAGGAGTTTCAGGGCAGGAGATTCAGGGCATGACTTTCAGGGCATGAGATTCAGGACAGGAGTTTCAAGGCATGAGATTCAGAGCATGAGTTTCAGTGCATTAGTTTCAGTGTATGAGTTTGCGGGCAGGAGTTGCAGGGCATGAGATTCAGAGCAGGAATTTCAGGGCATGTTATTCAGGGCATGAGTTTCTGGGCAGATGATTTAGGACAGGAGTTTTCGGGCATGTGAACAGGGCATGAGTTTCAGTGCATGAGTTTCAGGGCAGGAGTTTCAGGGTATAAGATTTAGGGCATGAGTTTCAGGGCAGGAGATTCAGGGTTTGAGTTTCAGGGCATGATATTCAGGGCATGAGTTTCAGGGCATGAGTTTCAGTGAAGGAGTTTCAGGGCATGTAATTCAGGGCATGAGTTTCAGGATATGAGATTCATGGCATGATATTCAGGGCAGCAGTTTCAGGGCATGAGATTCAGGACATGAGTTTCAGTGCAGTAGTTTCAGGGATGAGAATCAGGGCGTGAGTTTCAGGGCATGTGATTCAGGACAGGGGTTTGAGGGCAGGAGTTTCAGGGCAGGAGATTCAGGACATGAGTTTCAGGGCATGAGTTTCAGGTCTGTGGTTTCCGGGCTTGAGATTCAGCGCAGCAGTTTCAGAGCGGCAGTTTCAGGGCATGAGATTCAGGGCATGAGTTTGAGGGCAGGAGTTTCAGGGATGAGATTCAGGGCATGAGTTTCAGTGCATGAGTTTCAGGGCATGATTTTCAGTGAAGGAGTTTTAGGGCATGTGATTCAGGGCATGAGTTTCAGGATATGAGATTCATGGCATGATATTCAGCGCAGCAGTTTCAGGGCATGAGATTCAGGACATGAGTTTCAGTGCAGCAGTTTCAGGGATGAGATTCAGGGCATGAGTTTCAGGGCATTTGATTCAGGACAGGAGTTTGAAGGCATGAGATTCAGCGCATGAGTTTCAGTGCATGGGTTTGAGGGCAGGAGTTTCAGGGCATGAGATTCAGGACATGAGTTTCAGGGCATGAGATTCAGTACATGAGTTTCAGGGCATGAGTTTCAGGTCTGTGGTTTCCGGGCTTGAGATTCAGCGCAGCAGTTTCAGAGCAGCAGTTTCAGGGCATGAGATTCAGGGCATGAGTTTCAGGGCAGGAGAATCAGGGCTTGAGTTTCAGAGCATGAGATTCAGGGGATGAGTTTCAGTGCATGAATTTCAGGGCATGAGATTCAGGGCATGATTTTCAGGACAGGAGATTCAGGGCATGAGTTTCAGTGCATGAGTTTGAGGGCAGGAGTTTCACGGCATGAGATTCAGGGCATGAGTTTCAGAGCATGAGTTTCAGGACGTGAGTTTCAGGGCATGAGTTTCAGGTCTGTGGTTTCAGGGCTTGAGATTCAGGGCAGCAGTTTCAGGGCAGGAGTTTCATGGCAGGAGTTTCAGGGCATGAGATTCAGGGCATGAGTTTCAGGGCAGGAATTTCAAAGCATGAGATTCATGGCATGAGTTTCAGGGCATGAGTTTCAGGGCAGGAATTTCAGGTCATGACATTCAGGGCATGTGTTTTAGGGCAGGTGTTTCAGTGCAAGAGTTTGAGGGCATGAGATTCAGGGCATGAGTTTCAAGGCAAGAGATTCAGGGCTGGAGTTTCAGGGCATGAGATTCAGGGCATGAGATTCAGGACATGAGTTTCAGGGCATGAGATTCAGTACATGAGTTTCAGGGCATGAGTTTCAGGTCAGTGGTTTCCGGGCTTGAGATTCAGCGCAGCAGTTTCAGAGCAGCAGTTTCAGGGCATGAGATTCAGGGCATGAGTTTCAGGGCAGGAGTTTCAGAGCATGAGATTCAAGGCATGAGTTTCAGGGCAGGATAATCAGGGCATGAGTTTCAGGGCATGAGATTAAGGGCATGAGTTTCAGTGCATGAGTTTCAGGGAATGAGTTTGAGAGCATGAGTTTCAGGGCATGAGATTCAGGACAGGAGTGTCAGGGCATGAGATTCAGGGCATGAGTTTCAGGGCATGGGTTTCAGGGCAGGAGAATCAGGGCTTGAGTTTCAGAGCATGACATTCAGGGGATGAGTTTCAGGGCATGAGATTCATAGCATGAGATTCAGGACATGAGTTTCAGGGCATGAGATTCAGTACATGAGTTTCAGGGCATGAGTTTCAGGTCTGTGGTTTCCGGGCTTGAGATTCAGCGCAGCAGTTTCAGAGCAGCAGTTTCAGGGCATGAGATTCAGGGCATGAGTTTGAGGGCAGGAGTTTCAGGGCATGAGATTCAGGGCATGAGATTCAGGACATGAGTTTCAGGGCATGAGATTCAGTACATGAGTTTCAGGGCATGAGTTTCAGGTCTGTGGTTTCCGGGCTTGAGATTCAGCGCAGCAGTTTCAGAGCAGCAGTTTCAGGGCATGAGATTCAGGGCATGAGTTTCAGGGCATGAGTTTCAGGGCATGAGATTAAGGGCATGAGTTTCAGTGCATGAGTTTCAGGGCATGAGTTTGAGAGCATGAGTTTCAGGGCATGAGATTCAGGACAGGAGTGTCAGGGTATGAGATTCAGGGCATGAGTTTCAGTGCATGAGTTTCAGGGCATGAGTTTCACGGCATGAGTTTCAGGGCATGAGACTCACGACATGAGTTTCAGGGCATGGGTTTCAGGTCTGTGGTTTCAGGGCTTGAGATTCAGGGCAGCAGTTTCAGGGCAGGAGATTCAGGGCAGGAGATTCAGGCAGGTGTTTCAGTGCAGAGTTTCAGTGCAAGAATTTCATGGCATGTCTTTCAGTGCTTGAGTTTCAGGGCAGGAGTTTCAGAGCATGAGATTCAGGGCAGGAGATTCAGGCAGGTGTTTCAGTGCAGAGTTTCAGTGCAAGAATTTCATGGCATGTCTTTCAGTGCATGAGTTTCAGGGCAGGAGATTCACGGCTTGAGTTTAAGGTCATGAGATTTAGCGCATGAGATTCAGTGCATGAGTTTCAGGGCAGAAGTTTCAGGGCATGAGATTCAGGGCATGAGTTTCAGGGCAGGAGAATCAGGGCATGAGTTTCACGGCATGAGATTCAGGGCATGAGTTTCAGGGCAGGAGTTTTACGGCATGTAATTCAGGGCGTGAGTTTCAGGATATGAGATTCATGGCATGAGTTTCAGTGCAGGAGTTTCAGGGCATGAGATTCAGGACATGAGTTTCAGGGCATGAGATTCAGTACATGAGTTTCAGGTCTGTGGTTTGCAGGCTTGAGATTCAGCGCAGCAGTTGCAGAGCAGCAGTTTCAGGGCATGAGATTCAGGGCATGAGTTTCAGGGCATGAGTTTCAGAGCAGGAGAATCAGGGCTTGAGCTTCAGAGCATAAGATTCAGGGGATGAGTTTCAGTGCATGAATTTCAGAGCATGAGGTTCAGGGCATGAGATTCAGGGCATGATTTTCAGGACAGGAGATTCAGGGCATGAGTTTCAGGGCATGAGATTCAGGGCATGAGTGTCAGGGCATGAGATTCAGAACATGACTTTCAGGGCATGAGTTTCAGGTCTGTGGTTTCAGGGCTTGAGATTCAGGGCAGCAGTTTCAGGGCAGGAGTTTCATGGCAGGAGTTTCAGGGCATGAGATTCAGGGCATGAGTTTCAGGGCAGGAATTTCAGGGCATGAGATTCATGGCATGAGTTTCAGGATATGAGATTCATGGCATGATATTCAGGGCAGCAGTTTCAGGGCATGAGATTCAGGACATGAGTTTCAGTGCAGTAGTTTCAGGGATGAGAATCAGGGCGTGAGTTTCAGGGCATGTGATTCAGGACAGGGGTTTGAGGCAGGAGTTTCAGGGCATGTAATTCAGGGCGTGAGTTTCAGGATATGAGATTCATGGCATGAGTTTCAGTGCAAGAGTTTCAGGGCATGAGATTCAGGGCATGAGTTTCAGGGCATGAGATTCAGGACAGGAGTTTCAGGGCATGAGATTCAGGGCATGAGTTTCAGTGCATGAGTTTCAGGGCATGATTTTCAGTGAAGGAGTTTCAGGGCATGTGATTCAGGGCATGAGTTTCAGGATATGAGATTCTTGGCATGATATTCAGCGCAGCAGTTTCAGGGCATAAGATTCAGGACATGAGTTTCAGTGCAGCAGTTTCAGGGACGAGATTCAGGGCATGAGTTTCAGTGCATGAGTTTCAGGGCATGATTTTCAGTGAAGGAGTTTCAGGGCATGTGATTCAGGGCATGAGTTTCAGGATATGAGATTCATGGCATGATATTCAGCGCAGCAGTTTCAGGGCATGAGATTCAGGACATGAGTTTTAGTGCAGCAGTTTCAGGGATGAGATTCAGGGCATGAGTTTCAGGGCATTTGATTCAGGACAGGAGTTTGAAGGCATGAGATTCAGCGCATGAGTTTCAGTGCATGGGTTTGAGGGCAGGAGTTTCAGGGCATGAGATTCAGGACATGAGTTTCAGGGCATGAGATTCAGTACATGAGTTTCAGGGCATGAGTTTCAGGTCTGTGGTTTCCGGGCTTGAGATTCAGCGCAGCAGTTTCAGAGCAGCAGTTTCAGGGCATGAGATTCAGGGCATGAGTTTCAGGGCAGGAGAATCAGGGCTTGAGTTTCAGAGCATGAGATTCAGGGGATGAGTTTCAGTGCATGAATTTCAGGGCATGAGATTCAGGGCATGAGATTCAGGGCATGATTTTCAGGACAGGAGATTCAGGGCATGAGTTTCAGTGCATGAGTTTGAGGGCAGGAGTATCACGGCATGAGATTCAGGGCATGAGTTTCAGGGCATGAGATTCAGGACGTGAGTTTCAGGGCATGAGTTTCAGGTCTGTGGTTTCAGAGCTTGAGATTCAGGGCAGCAGTTTCAGGGCAGGAGTTTCATGGCAGGAGTTTCAGGGCATGAGATTCAGGGCATGAGTTTCAGGGCAGGAATTTCAGGGCATGAGATTCATGGCATGAGTTTCAGGGCATGAGTTTCAGGGCAGGAATTTCAGGTCATGACATTCAGGGCATGTGTTTTAGGGCAGGTGTTTCAGTGCAAGAGTTTGAGGGCATGAGATTCAGGGCATGAGTTTCAAGGCAAGAGATTCAGGGCTGGAGATTGAGGGCATGAGATTCGGGGCTTGAGTTTCAAGGCAAGTGTTTTAGGGCACGTGTTTCAGTGCAGGTGTTTCATAGCAGGAGATTCAGAGCATGAGTTTCAGTGCATGAGTTTGAGAGCATGAGTTTCAGGGCATGAGATTCAGGACAGGAGTTTCAGGGCATGAAATTCAGGGCATGAGTTTCAGTGCATGAGTTTCAGGGCATGAGTTTCACGGCATGAGATTCAGTGCATGAGTTTCAGGGCATGAGATTCAGGGCATGAGATTCACGACATGAGTTTCAGGGCATGGGTTTCAGGTCTGTGGTTTCAGGGCTTAAGATTCAGGGCAGCAGTTTCAGGGCAGGAGATTCAGGCAGGTGATTCAGGCAGGTGTTTCAGTGCAAGATTTTCAGTGCAAGAGTTTCAGGGCAAGTCTTTCAGTGCATGAGTTTCAGGGCAGGAGTTTCAGAGCATGAATTTCAGGGCAGGAGTTTCAGAGCATGAGATTCAGGACAGGAGTTTCAGGGCATGAGATTCAGGACATGATATTCTGGACATGATTTTCAGGGCAGGAGTTTCCGGGCATGTAATTCAGGGCATGAGTTTCAGGATATGAGATTCATGGCATGAGTTTCAGTGCAAGAGTTTCAGGGCATGTGATTCAGGGCATGAGTTTCAGGGCATGAGATTCAGGACAGGAGTTTTAGGGCATGCAATTCAGGGCATGAGATTCAGTGCATGAGTTTCAGGGCAGGATTTTCAGGGTATGAGATTTAGGGCATGAATTTCAGTGCAGGAGTTTCAGGGCATGAGATTCAGGGCATGAGTTTCAGGGCATTAGATTCAGGACAGGAGTTTCAAGGCATGAGATTTAGGGCATGAGTGTCAGTGCATGAGTTTCAGTGTATGAGTTTGAGGGCAAGAGTTTCAGGGCATGGGATTCAGGGCATGAGTTTCAGGGCATGAGATTCAGGGCAGGAATTTCAGGGCATGTGATTAAGGGCATGAGTTTCTGGGCAGATGATTCAGGGCAGGAGTTTCAGGGCAGGAGATTCAGGGCATGACTTTCAGGGCATGAGATTCAGGACAGGAGTTTCAAGGCATGAGATTCAGAGCATGAGTTTCAGTGCATTAGTTTCAGTGTATGAGTTTGCGGGCAGGAGTTGCAGGGCATGAGATTCAGAGCAGGAATTTCAGGGCATGTTATTCAGGGCATGAGTTTCTGGGCAGATGATTTAGGACAGGAGTTTTCGGGCATGTGAACAGGGCATGAGTTTCAGTGCATGAGTTTCAGGGCAGGAGTTTCAGGGTATAAGATTTAGGGCATGAGTTTCAGGGCAGGAGATTCAGGGTTTGAGTTTCAGGGCATGATATTCAGGGCATGAGTTTCAGGGCATGAGTTTCAGTGAAGGAGTTTCAGGGCATGTAATTCAGGGCATGAGTTTCAGGATATGAGATTCATGGCATGATATTCAGGGCAGCAGTTTCAGGGCATGAGATTCAGGACATGAGTTTCAGTGCAGTAGTTTCAGGGATGAGAATCAGGGCGTGAGTTTCAGGGCATGTGATTCAGGACAGGGGTTTGAGGGCAGGAGTTTCAGGGCAGGAGATTCAGGACATGAGTTTCAGGGCATGAGTTTCAGGTCTGTGGTTTCCGGGCTTGAGATTCAGCGCAGCAGTTTCAGAGCAGCAGTTTCAGGGCATGAGATTCAGGGCATGAGTTTGAGGGCAGGAGTTTCAGGGATGAGATTCAGGGCATGAGTTTCAGTGCATGAGTTTCAGGGCATGATTTTCAGTGAAGGAGTTTTAGGGCATGTGATTCAGGGCATGAGTTTCAGGATATGAGATTCATGGCATGATATTCAGCGCAGCAGTTTCAGGGCATGAGATTCAGGACATGAGTTTCAGTGCAGCAGTTTCAGGGATGAGATTCAGGGCATGAGTTTCAGGGCATTTGATTCAGGACAGGAGTTTGAAGGCATGAGATTCAGCGCATGAGTTTCAGTGCATGGGTTTGAGGGCAGGAGTTTCAGGGCATGAGATTCAGGACATGAGTTTCAGGGCATGAGATTCAGTACATGAGTTTCAGGGCATGAGTTTCAGGTCTGTGGTTTCCGGGCTTGAGATTCAGCGCAGCAGTTTCAGAGCAGCAGTTTCAGGGCATGAGATTCAGGGCATGAGTTTCAGGGCAGGAGAATCAGGGCTTTAGTTTCAGAGCATGAGATTCAGGGGATGAGTTTCAGTGCATGAATTTCAGGGCATGAGATTCAGGGCATGATTTTCAGGACAGGAGATTCAGGGCATGAGTTTCAGTGCATGAGTTTGAGGGCAGGAGTTTCACGGCATGAGATTCAGGGCATGAGTTTCAGAGCATGAGTTTCAGGACGTGAGTTTCAGGGCATGAGTTTCAGGTCTGTGGTTTCAGGGCTTGAGATTCAGGGCAGCAGTTTCAGGGCAGGAGTTTCATGGCAGGAGTTTCAGGGCATGAGATTCAGGGCATGAGTTTCAGGGCAGGAATTTCAGGGCATGAGATTCATGGCATGAGTTTCAGGGCATGAGTTTCAGGGCAGGAATTTCAGGTCATGACATTCAGGGCATGTGTTTTAGGGCAGGTGTTTCAGTGCAAGAGTTTGAGGGCATGAGATTCAGGGCATGAGTTTCAAGGCAAGAGATTCAGGGCTGGAGTTTCAGGGCATGAGATTCAGGGCATGAGATTCAGGACATGAGTTTCAGGGCATGAGATTCAGTACATGAGTTTCAGGGCATGAGTTTCAGGTCAGTGGTTTCCGGGCTTGAGATTCAGCGCAGCAGTTTCAGAGCAGCAGTTTCAGGGCATGAGATTCAGGGCATGAGTTTCAGGGCAGGAGTTTCAGAGCATGAGATTCAAGGCATGAGTTTCAGGGCAGGATAATCAGGGCATGAGTTTCAGGGCATGAGATTAAGGGCATGAGTTTCAGTGCATGAGTTTCAGGGAATGAGTTTGAGAGCATGAGTTTCAGGGCATGAGATTCAGGACAGGAGTGTCAGGGCATGAGATTCAGGGCATGAGTTTCAGGGCATGGGTTTCAGGGCAGGAGAATCAGGGCTTGAGTTTCAGAGCATGACATTCAGGGGATGAGTTTCAGGGCATGAGATTCAGGGCATGAGATTCAGGACATGAGTTTCAGGGCATGAGATTCAGTACATGAGTTTCAGGGCATGAGTTTCAGGTCTGTGGTTTCCGGGCTTGAGATTCAGCGCAGCAGTTTCAGAGCAGCAGTTTCAGGGCATGAGATTCAGGGCATGAGTTTCAGGGCATGAGTTTCAGGGCATGAGATTAAGGGCATGAGTTTCAGTGCATGAGTTTCAGGGCATGAGTTTGAGAGCATGAGTTTCAGGGCATGAGATTCAGGACAGGAGTGTCAGGGTATGAGATTCAGGGCATGAGTTTCAGTGCATGAGTTTCAGGGCATGAGTTTCACGGCATGAGTTTCAGGGCATGAGACTCACGACATGAGTTTCAGGGCATGGGTTTCAGGTCTGTGGTTTCAGGGCTTGAGATTCAGGGCAGCAGTTTCAGGGCAGGAGATTCAGGGCAGGAGATTCAGGCAGGTGTTTCAGTGCAGAGTTTCAGTGCAAGAATTTCATGGCATGTCTTTCAGTGCTTGAGTTTCAGGGCAGGAGTTTCAGAGCATGAGATTCAGGGCAGGAGATTCAGGCAGGTGTTTCAGTGCAGAGTTTCAGTGCAAGAATTTCATGGCATGTCTTTCAGTGCATGAGTTTCAGGGCAGGAGATTCACGGCTTGAGTTTAAGGTCATGAGATTTAGCGCATGAGATTCAGTGCATGAGTTTCAGGGCAGAAGTTTCAGGGCATGAGATTCAGGGCATGAGTTTCAGGGCAGGAGAATCAGGGCATGAGTTTCACGGCATGAGATTCAGGGCATGAGTTTCAGGGCAGGAGTTTTACGGCATGTAATTCAGGGCGTGAGTTTCAGGATATGAGATTCATGGCATGAGTTTCAGTGCAGGAGTTTCAGGGCATGAGATTCAGGACATGAGTTTCAGGGCATGAGATTCAGTACATGAGTTTCAGGTCTGTGGTTTGCAGGCTTGAGATTCAGCGCAGCAGTTGCAGAGCAGCAGTTTCAGGGCATGAGATTCAGGGCATGAGTTTCAGGGCATGAGTTTCAGAGCAGGAGAATCAGGGCTTGAGCTTCAGAGCATAAGATTCAGGGGATGAGTTTCAGTGCATGAATTTCAGAGCATGAGGTTCAGGGCATGAGATTCAGGGCATGATTTTCAGGACAGGAGATTCAGGGCATGAGTTTCAGGGCATGAGATTCAGGGCATGAGTGTCAGGGCATGAGATTCAGAACATGACTTTCAGGGCATGAGTTTCAGGTCTGTGGTTTCAGGGCTTGAGATTCAGGGCAGCAGTTTCAGGGCAGGAGTTTCATGGCAGGAGTTTCAGGGCATGAGATTCAGGGCATGAGTTTCAGGGCAGGAATTTCAGGGCATGAGATTCATGGCATGAGTTTCAGGATATGAGATTCATGGCATGATATTCAGGGCAGCAGTTTCAGGGCATGAGATTCAGGACATGAGTTTCAGTGCAGTAGTTTCAGGGATGAGAATCAGGGCGTGAGTTTCAGGGCATGTGATTCAGGACAGGGGTTTGAGGCAGGAGTTTCAGGGCATGTAATTCAGGGCGTGAGTTTCAGGATATGAGATTCATGGCATGAGTTTCAGTGCAAGAGTTTCAGGGCATGAGTTTCAGTGCATGAGTTTCAGGGCATGATTTTCAGTGAAGGAGTTTCAGGGCATGTGATTCAGGGCATGAGTTTCAGGATATGAGATTCTTGGCATGATATTCAGCGCAGCAGTTTCAGGGCATAAGATTCAGGACATGAGTTTCAGTGCAGCAGTTTCAGGGACGAGATTCAGGGCATGAGTTTCAGTGCATGAGTTTCAGGGCATGATTTTCAGTGAAGGAGTTTCAGGGCATGTGATTCAGGGCATGAGTTTCAGGATATGAGATTCATGGCATGATATTCAGCGCAGCAGTTTCAGGGCATGAGATTCAGGACATGAGTTTTAGTGCAGCAGTTTCAGGGATGAGATTCAGGGCATGAGTTTCAGGGCATTTGATTCAGGACAGGAGTTTGAAGGCATGAGATTCAGCGCATGAGTTTCAGTGCATGGGTTTGAGGGCAGGAGTTTCAGGGCATGAGATTCAGGACATGAGTTTCAGGGCATGAGATTCAGTACATGAGTTTCAGGGCATGAGTTTCAGGTCTGTGGTTTCCGGGCTTGAGATTCAGCGCAGCAGTTTCAGAGCAGCAGTTTCAGGGCATGAGATTCAGGGCATGAGTTTCAGGGCAGGAGAATCAGGGCTTGAGTTTCAGAGCATGAGATTCAGGGGATGAGTTTCAGTGCATGAATTTCAGGGCATGAGATTCAGGGCATGAGATTCAGGGCATGATTTTCAGGACAGGAAATTCAGGGCATGAGTTTCAGTGCATGAGTTTGAGGGCAGGAGTATCACGGCATGAGATTCAGGGCATGAGTTTCAGGGCATGAGATTCAGGACGTGAGTTTCAGGGCATGAGTTTCAGGTCTGTGGTTTCAGAGCTTGAGATTCAGGGCAGCAGTTTCAGGGCAGGAGTTTCATGGCAGGAGTTTCAGGGCATGAGATTCAGGGCATGAGTTTCAGGGCAGGAATTTCAGGGCATGAGATTCATGGCATGAGTTTCAGGGCATGAGTTTCAGGGCAGGAATTTCAGGTCATGACATTCAGGGCATGTGTTTTAGGGCAGGTGTTTCAGTGCAAGAGTTTGAGGGCATGAGATTCAGGGCATGAGTTTCAAGGCAAGAGATTCAGGGCTGGAGATTGAGGGCATGAGATTCGGGGCTTGAGTTTCAAGGCAAGTGTTTTAGGGCACGTGTTTCAGTGCAGGTGTTTCATAGCAGGAGATTCAGAGCATGAGTTTCAGTGCATGAGTTTGAGAGCATGAGTTTCAGGGCATGAGATTCAGGACAGGAGTTTCAGGGCATGAAATTCAGGGCATGAGTTTCAGTGCATGAGTTTCAGGGCATGAGTTTCACGGCATGAGATTCAGTGCATGAGTTTCAGGGCATGAGATTCAGGGCATGAGATTCACGACATGAGTTTCAGGGCATGGGTTTCAGGTCTGTGGTTTCAGGGCTTAAGATTCAGGGCAGCAGTTTCATGGCAGGAGATTCAGGCAGGTGATTCAGGCAGGTGTTTCAGTGCAAGATTTTCAGTGCAAGAGTTTCAGGGCAAGTCTTTCAGTGCATGAGTTTCAGGGCAGGAGTTTCAGAGCATGAATTTCAGGGCAGGAGTTTCAGAGCATGAGATTCAGGACAGGAGTTTCAGGGCATGAGATTCAGGACATGATATTCTGGACATGATTTTCAGGGCAGGAGTTTCCGGGCATGTAATTCAGGGCATGAGTTTCAGGATATGAGATTCAGGACAGGAGTTTTAGGGCATGCAATTCAGGGCATGAGATTCAGTGCATGAGTTTCAGGGCAGGATTTTCAGGGTATGAGATTTAGGGTATGAATTTCAGTGCAGGAGTTTCAGGGCATGAGATTCAGGGCATGAGTTTCAGGGCATTAGATTCAGGACAGGAGTTTCAAGGCATGAGATTTAGGGCATGAGTGTCAGTGCATGAGTTTCAGTGTATGAGTTGGAGGGCAGGAGTTTCAGGGCATGGGATTCAGGGCATGAGTTTCAGGGCATGAGATTCAGGGCAGGAATTTCAGGGCATGTGATTAAGGGCATGAGTTTCTGGGCAGATGATTCAGGGCAGGAGTTTCAGGGCAGGAGATTCAGGGCATGACTTTCAGGGCATGAGATTCAGGACAGGAGTTTCAAGGCATGAGATTCAGAGCATGAGTTTCAGTGCATTAGTTTCAGTGTATGAGTTTGCGGGCAGGAGTTGCAGGGCATGAGATTCAGAGCAGGAATTTCAGGGCATGTTATTCAGGGCATGAGTTTCTGGGCAGATGATTTAGGACAGGAGTTTTCGGGCATGTGAACAGGGCATGAGTTTCAGTGCATGAGTTTCAGGGCAGGAGTTTCAGGGTATAAGATTTAGGGCATGAGTTTCAGGGCAGGAGATTCAGGGTTTGAGTTTCAGGGCATGATATTCAGGGCATGAGTTTCAGGGCATGAGTTTCAGTGAAGGAGTTTCAGGGCATGTAATTCAGGGCATGAGTTTCAGGATATGAGATTCATGGCATGATATTCAGGGCAGCAGTTTCAGGGCATGAGATTCAGGACATGAGTTTCAGTGCAGTAGTTTCAGGGATGAGAATCAGGGCGTGAGTTTCAGGGCATGTGATTCAGGACAGGGGTTTGAGGGCAGGAGTTTCAGGGCAGGAGATTCAGGACATGAGTTTCAGGGCATGAGTTTCAGGTCTGTGGTTTCCGGGCTTGAGATTCAGCGCAGCAGTTTCAGAGCAGCAGTTTCAGGGCATGAGATTCAGGGCATGAGTTTGAGGGCAGGAGTTTCAGGGATGAGATTCAGGGCATGAGTTTCAGTGCATGAGTTTCAGGGCATGATTTTCAGTGAAGGAGTTTCAGGGCATGTGATTCAGGGCATGAGTTTCAGGATATGAGATTCATGGCATGATATTCAGCGCAGCAGTTTCAGGGCATGAGATTCAGGACATGAGTTTCAGTGCAGCAGTTTCAGGGATGAGATTCAGGGCATGAGTTTCAGGGCATTTGATTCAGGACAGGAGTTTGAAGGCATGAGATTCAGCGCATGAGTTTCAGTGCATGGGTTTGAGGGCAGGAGTTTCAGGGCATGAGATTCAGGACATGAGTTTCAGGGCATGAGATTCAGTACATGAGTTTCAGGGCATGAGTTTCAGGTCTGTGGTTTCCGGGCTTGAGATTCAGCGCAGCAGTTTCAGGGCAGCAGTTTCAGGGCATGAGATTCAGGGCATGAGTTTCAGGGCAGGAGAATCAGGGCTTGAGTTTCAGAGCATGAGATTCAGGGGATGAGTTTCAGTGCATGAATTTCAGGGCATGAGATTCAGGGCATGATTTTCAGGACAGGAGATTCAGGGCATGAGTTTCAGTGCATGAGTTTGAGGGCAGGAGTTTCACGGCATGAGATTCAGGGCATGAGTTTCAGAGCATGAGTTTCAGGACGTGAGTTTCAGGGCATGAGTTTCAGGTCTGTGGTTTCAGGGCTTGAGATTCAGGGCAGCAGTTTCAGGGCAGGAGTTTCATGGCAGGAGTTTCAGGGCATGAGATTCAGGGCATGAGTTTCAGGGCAGGAATTTCAGGGCATGAGATTCATGGCATGAGTTTCAGGGCATGAGTTTCAGGGCAGGAATTTCAGGTCATGACATTCAGGGCATGTGTTTTAGGGCAGGTGTTTCAGTGCAAGAGTTTGAGGGCATGAGATTCAGGGCATGAGTTTCAAGGCAAGAGATTCAGGGCTGGAGTTTCAGGGCATGAGATTCAGGGCATGAGATTCAGAACATGAGTTTCAGGGCATGAGATTCAGTACATGAGTTTCAGGGCATGAGTTTCAGGTCAGTGGTTTCCGGGCTTGAGATTCAGCGCAGCAGTTTCAGAGCAGCAGTTTCAGGGCATGAGGTTCAGGGCATGAGTTTCAGGGCAGGAGTTTCAGAGCATGAGATTCAAGGCATGAGTTTCAGGGCAGGATAATCAGGGCATGAGTTTCAGGGCATGAGATTAAGGGCATGAGTTTCAGGGCATGAGATTCAGTACAGGAGTGTCAGGGCATGAGATTCAGGGCATGAGTTTCAGGGCATGGGTTTCAGGGCAGGAGAATCAGGGCTTGAGTTTCAGAGCATGACATTCAGGGGATGAGTTTCAGGACAGGAGATTCAGGGCATGAGTTTCAGTGCATGAGTTTGAGGGCAGGTGTTTCAGGGCATGAGATTCAGGGCATGAGATTCAGGACATGAGTTTCAGGGCATGAGATTCAGTACATGAGTTTCAGGGCATGAGTTTCAGGTCTGTGGTTTCCGGGCTTGAGATTCAGCGCAGCAGTTTCAGAGCAGCAGTTTCAGGGCATGAGATTCAGGGCATGAGTTTCAGGGCATGAGTTTCAGGGCATGAGATTAAGGGCATGAGTTTCAGTGCATGAGTTTCAGGGCATGAGTTTGAGAGCATGAGTTTCAGGGCATGAGATTCAGGACAGGAGTGTCAGGGTATGAGATTCAGGGCATGAGTTTCAGTGCATGAGTTTCAGGGCATGAGTTTCACAGCATGAGTTTTAGGGCATGAGACTCACGACATGAGTTTCAGGGCATGGGTTTCAGGTCTGTGGTTTCAGGGCTTGAGATTCAGGGCAGCAGTTTCAGGGCAGGAGATTCAGGGCAAGAGATTCAGGCAGGTGTTTCAGTGCAGAGTTTCAGTGCAAGAATTTCATGGCATGTCTTTCAGTGCATGAGTTTCAGGGCAGGAGTTTCAGAGCATGAGATTCAGGGCATGAGTTTCAGGGCAGGAGATTCACGGCTTGAGTTTAAGGTCATGAGATTTAGCGCATGAGATTCAGTGCATGAGTTTCAGGGCAGAAGTTTCAGGGCATGAGATTCAGGGCATGAGTTTCAGGGCAGGAGAATCAGGGCATGAGTTTCACGGCATGAGATTCAGGGCATGAGTTTCTGGGCAGGAGTTTTACGGCATGTAATTCAGGGCGTGAGTTTCAGGATATGAGATTCATGGCATGAGTTTCAGTGCAGGAGTTTCAGGGCATGAGATTCAGGACATGAGTTTCAGGGCATGAGATTCAGTACATGAGTTTCAGGGCATGAGTTTCAGGTCTGTGGTTTGCAGGCTTGAGATTCAGCGCAGCAGTTGCAGAGCAGCAGTTTCAGGGCATGAGATTCAGGGCATGAGTTTCAGGCCATGAGTTTCAGAGCAGGAGAATCAGGGCTTGAGCTTCAGAGCATAAGATTCAGGGGATGAGTTTCAGTGCATGAATTTCAGAGCATGAGGTTCAGGGCATGAGACTCAGGGCATGATTTTCAGGACAGGAGATTAGGGCATGAGTTTCAGGGCATGAGATTCAGGGCATGAGTGTCAGGGCATGAGATTCAGAACATGACTTTCAGGGCATGAGTTTCAGGTCTGTGGTTTCAGGGCTTGAGATTCAGGGCAGCAGTTTCAGGGCAGGAGTTTCATGGCAGGAGTTTCAGGGCATGAGATTCAGGGCATGAGTTTCAGGGCAGGAATTTCAGGGCATGAGATTCATGGCATGAGTTTCAGGGCATGAGTTTCAGGGCAGGAATTTCAGGGCATGACATTCAGGGCATGTGTTTTAGGGCAGGTGTTTCAGTGCAAGAGTTTGAAGGCATGAGATTCAGGGCATGAGTTTCAAGGCAAGAGATTCAGGGCAGGAGATTGAGGGCATGAGATTCGGGGCTTGAGTTTCAAGGCAGGTGTTTTAGGGCACGTGTTTCGGTGTAGGAGTTTCAGGGCAGGAGATTCAGAGCATGAGTTTCAGTGCATGAGTTTGAGGGCATGAGTTTCAGGGCAGGAGTTTCAGGGCATGTAATTCAGGGCGTGAGTTTCAGGATATGATATTCATGGCATGAGTTTCAGTGCAAGAGTTTCAGGGCATGAGATTCAGGGCATGAGTTTCAGGGCATGAGATTCAGGACAGGAGTTTCAGGGCATGAGATTCAGGGCATGAGTTTCAGTGCATGAGTTTCAGGGCATGAGTTTGAGAGCATGCGTTTCAGGGCATGAGATTCAGGACAGGAGTGTCAGGGCATGAGATTCAGGGCATGAGTTTCAGTGCATGAGTTTCAGGGCATGAGTTTCACGGCATGAGTTTCAGGGCATGAGACTCACGACATGAGTTTCAGGGCATGGGTTTCAGGTCTGTGGTTTCAGGGCTTGAGATTCAGGGCAGCAGTTTCAGGGCAGGAGATTCAGGGCAGGAGATTCAGGCAGGTGTTTCAGTGCAAGAGTTTCAGTGCAAGAATTTCTTGGCATGTCTTTCAGTGCATGAGTTTCAGGGCAGGATTTTCAGAGCATGAGATTCAGGGCATGAGTTTCAGGGCAGGAGATTCACGGCTTGAGTTTAAGGTCATGAGATTTAGCGCATGAGATTCAGTGCATGAGTTTCAGGGCAGAAGTTTCAGGGCATGAGATTCAGGGCATGAGTTTCAGCGCAGGAGAATCAGGGCATGAGTTTCACGGCATGAGATTCAGGGCATGAGTTTCAGGGCAGGAGTTTTACGGCATGTAATTCAGGGCGTGAGTTTCAGGATATGAGATTCATGGAATGAGTTTCAGTGCAGGAGTTTCAGGGCATGAAATTCAGGACATGAGTTTCAGGGCATGAGATTCAGTACATGAGTTTCAGGGCATGAGTTTCAGGTCTGTGGTTTGCAGGCTTGAGATTCAGCGCAGCAGTTTCAGAGCAGCAGTTTCAGGGCATGAGTTTCAGAGCAGGAGAATCAGGGTTTGAGTTTCAGAGCATGAGATTCAGGGGATGAGTTTCAGTGCATGAATTTCAGAGCATGAGATTCAGGGCATGAGATTCAGGGCATGATTTTCAGGACAGGAGATTCAGGGCATGAGTTTCAGGGCATGAGATTCAGGACATGAGTGTCAGGGCATGAGATTCAGAACATGATATTCTGGACATGATTTTCAGGGCAGGAGTTTCCGGGCATGTAATTCAGGGCATGAGTTTCAGG
>NW_027277903.1:0-23079 GCF_030028105.1 Mobula birostris
CCCTCATTCTTCTAAACTCCAAGGAATACAGTCCAAGAGCGGACAAACGTCCCTCATATGTTAACCCTCTCATTCCCGGATGAATTAAAAATAAAAATAAAAAATAAAATGTAAAAAATAAAAAATTATTGAAGAAAAGGCAGCTGGATAAGGAATAAGTTAACAGTGGGGCGTATGAAAATATGAGTGCTATCGTCAAGAGGGGAATTCAGATTGCCGAAGGGCAGGTTGAGAAGGATATTGCTGATTATGCTAAGATTGGCCCCCAGAGATTTTGTCAATACCTTAGCTGTAAAAGAAAAGTCAAGGAGGAAGTTAAGTGTATTAGGGATAAAAGTGAGGCGTTAAATCGTGCAGAGAAGGACGTACCGGATACTCTTAACTCTAATTTTGCTGAAGTATTGAAGATGTTAGCTATTAGCCAGTAAAAGTGCAGAGAAAAAATGTGGTTGTTTTAAGTCACTTATGGAGTTTGAGGTCCTGCTTCAGCTGAAAAGTTTGAAAGTTAATACTTCTCCAGGGCCAGACAACATATATCCAAGGGTACTTAAAGAGGTCTGTGGTTATATATGGAAATCCTGACCCGGATCTGGGACGTACTCTCCAAATATCCGGACCTGCCTCTCTGTTTTTTTGCACTACTTTACTTCCCATTTTTCTATTTTCTATTTATGATTTATAATTTAAATTTTTAATATTTACTAATTTTAACTATTTTTAATATTTAATATTTGTAATTCAGGGAGTGTGAAGCACGGAATCAAATATCGCTGTGATGATTGTACGTTCTAGTACCAATTGTTTGGCGACAATAAAGAATAAAGTATAAAGTATAAGGTATAAAATGCAAACAACAGGAATTCTGCAGATGCTGGAAATTCAAGCAACACACATAAAAGTTGCTGGTGAACGCAGCAGGCCAGGCAGCATCTGTAGGAAGAGGCGCAGTCGACGTTTCAGGCCGAGACCCTTCGTCAGGACTCACTGAAGGAAGAGTGAGTAAGGGATTTGAAAGTTGGAGGGGGAGGGGGAGATCCAAAATGATAGGAGAAGACAGGAGGGGGAGGGATGGAGCCAAGAGCTGGACAGGTGATTGGCAAAAGGGGATACGAGAGGATCATGGGACAGGAGGTCCGGGAAGAAAGACAAGGGGAGGGGAACCCAGAGGATGGGCAAGGGGTATAGTGAGAGGGACAGAGGGAGAAAAAGGAGAGAGAGAGAAAGAATGTGTGTATAAAAATAAGTAACAGATGGGGTACGAGGGGGAGGGGAGGCCTTAGCGGAAGTTAGAGAAGTCAATGTTCATGCCATCAGGTTAGAGGCTACCCAGACGGAATATAAGGTGTTGTTCCTCCAACCTGAGTGTGGCTTCATCTTTACAGTAGAGGAGGCCGTGGATAGACATGTCAGAATGGGAATGGGATGTGGAGTTAAAATGTGTGGCCACTGGGAGATCCTGCTTTCTCTGGCGGACAGAGCGTAGGTGTTCAGCAAAGCGGTCTCCCAGTCTGCATCCGGTCTCGCCAATATATAAAAGGCCACATCGGGAGCACCGGACGCAGCATATCACCCCAGCCGACTCACAGGTGAAGTGTTGCCTCACCTGGAAGGACTGTTTGGGGCCCTGAATGGTGGTAAGGGAGGAAGTGTAAGGGCATGTGTAGCACTTGTTCTGCTTACACGGATAAGTGCCAGAAGGGAGATCAGTGTGGAGGGATGGGGGAGACGAATGGACAAGGGAGTTGGGTAGGGAGCGATCCCTGCGGAATACAGAGGGGGGGGGGAGGGAAAGATGTGCTTAGTGGTGGGATCCCGTTGGAGGTGGCGGAAGTTACGGAGAATAATACGTTGGACCCAGAATCTGGTGGGGTGGTAGGTGAGGACCAGGGGAACCCTATTCCTAGTGGGGTGGCGGGAGGATGGAGTGAGAGCAGATGTACGTGAAATGGGGGAGATGCGTTTGAGAGCAGAGTTGATGGTGGAGGAAGGGAAGCCCCTTTCTTTAAAAAAGGAAGACATCTCCCTCGTCCTAGAATGAAAAGCCTCATCCTGAGAACAGATGCGGCGGAGACGGAGGAATTGCGAGAAGGGGATGGCGTTTTTGCAAGAGACAAGGTGAGAAGAGGAATAGTCCAGATAGCTGTGAGAGTCAGTAGGCTTATAGTAGACATCAGTGGATAAGTTGTCTCCAGAGACAGGGACAGAAAGATCTAGAAAGGGGAGGGAGGTGTCGGAAATGGACCAGGTAAACTTGAGGGCAGGGTGAAAGTTGGAGGCAAAGTTAATAAAGTCAACGAGTTCCGCATGCGTGCAGGAAGCAGCGCCAATGCAGTCGTCGATGTAGCGAAGGAAAAGTGGGGGACAGATACCAGAATAGGCACGGAACATAGATTGTTCCACAAAGCCAACAAAAAGGCAGGCATAGCTAGGACCCATACGGGTGCCCATAGCTACACCTTTAGTTTGGAGGAAGTGGGAGGAGCCAAAGGAGAAATTATTAAGAGTAAGGACTAATTCCGCTAGACTTTACCCAAGATCCACAAACCTGCCTGTCCTGGCCGACCTATTGTCTCAGCTTGCTCCTGCCCCACCGAACTCGTTTCTGCATACCTCGACACTGTTTTATCCCCCCTTGTTCAATCCCTTCCTACCTATGTTCGTGACACTTCTCACGCTCTTAAACTTTTCGATGATTTTAAGTTCCCTGGCCCCCACCGCTTTATTTTCACCATGGATGTCCAGTGCTTATATACTTCCATCCCCCATCAGGAAGGTCTCAAAGCTCTATGCTTCTTTTTGGATTCCAGACCTAATCAGTTCCCCTCTACCACCACTCTGCTCCGTCTAGCGGAATTAGTCCTTACTCTTAATAATTTCTCCTTTGGCTCCTCCCACTTCCTCCAAACTAAAGGTGTAGCTATGGGCACCCGCATGGGTCCTAGCTATGCCTTCCTTTTTGTTGGGTTTGTGTAACAATCTATGTTCCGTGCCTATTCTGGTATCTGTCCCCCCACTTTTCCTTCGCTACATCGATGACTGCATTGGCGCTGCTTCCTGCACGCAGGCAGAACTCGTTGACTTTATTAACTTTGCCTCCAACTTTCACCCGCCCTCAAGTTTACCTGGTCCATTTCCGACACCTCCCTCCCCTTTCTAGATCTTTCTGTCCCTGTCTCTGGAGACAGCTTATCCACTGATGTCTACTATAAGCCTACTGACTCTCACAGCTATCTGGACTATTCCTCTTCTCACCCTGTCTCTTGCAAAAACGCCATCCCCTTCTCACAATTCCTCCGTCTCCGCCGCATCTGCTCTCAGGATGAGGCTTTTCATTCTAGGACGAGGGAGATGTCTTCCTTTTTCAAAGAAAGGGGCTCCCCTTCGTCCACTATCAACTCTGCTCTTAAACGCATCTCCCCCATTTCACATACATCTGCTCTCACTCCATCCTCCCGCCACCCCACTAGGAATAGGGTTCCCCTGGTCCTCACCTACCACCCCACCAGATTCCGGGTCCAACATATTATTCTCCGTAACTTCCACCACCTCCAACGGGATCCCACCACATCTTTCCCTCCCCCCCCCCCCCCCCGCATTCCGTAGGGATCGCTCCCTACCCAACTCCCTTGTCCATTCGTCTCCCCCATCCCTCCCCACTGATCTCCCTCCTGGCACTTATCCGTGTAAGCAGAACAAGTGCTACACATGCCCTTACACTTCCTCCCTTACCACCATTCAGGGCCCCAAACAGTCCTTTCAGGTGAGGCAACACTTCACCTGTGAGTCGGCTGGGGTGATATGCTGCGTCCGGTGCTCCCGATGTGGCCTTTTATATATTGGCGAGACCCGACGCAGACTGGGAGACCGCTTTGCTGAACATCTACGCTCTGTCCGCCAGAGAAAGCAGGATCTCCCAGTGGCCACACATTTTAACTCCACATCCCATTCCCATTCTGACATGTCTATCCACGGCCTCCTCTACTGTAAAGATGAAGCCACACTCAGGTTGGAGGATCAACACCTTATATTCCGTCTGGGTAGCCTCCAACCTGATGGCATGAACATCGACTTCTCTAACTTCCGCTAATGCCCCACCTCCCCCTCGTACCCCATCTGTTACTTATTTTTATACACACATTCTTTCTCTCACTCTCCTTTTTCTCCCTCTGTCCCTCTCACTATACCCCTTCCTCTGCCCATCCTCTGGGTCCCCCCCCCCTTGTCTTTCTTCCCAGACCTCCTGTCCCATGATCCTCTCATATCCCCTTTTGCCTATCACCTGTCCAGCTCTTGGCTCCATCCCTCCCCCTCCTGTCTTCTCCTATCGTTTTGGATCTCCCCCTCCCCCACCAACTTTCAAATCCCTTACTCACTCTTCCTTCAGTTAGTCCTGACGAAGGGTCTCGGCCTGAAACGTCGACTGTACCTCTTCCTACAGATGCTGCCTGGCCTGCTGCGTTCACCAGCAACTTTGATGTGTGTTGCAGGTATAAAATGTACTCTTCAAAAGTCATTAAAGACTGGTGAAATCCTTAAGGACTGGAAACGGGCTAACATTGTCCCGGTATATAAGAAGGGCAACTGTGCTAACCCTGGTAACGATAAACCAGTAAGTTTAATGTGTATCGCAGGCAAGATAATGGAAACAATGACAAAGACTGAGATGGAAAAGTAGCTGATAAGAACAGGCATGTTAGCAGAAAGCCAGCACGTGTTCAGTAAGGGGAAGTTATATTTTAGTAATAATCTGGAGTTTTATGAAAAGGCAACTGAAATTTATGATAACAATAGAGCGCTTGATGTAGTTTACCTGGACTTTCAAGAAGGCTTTTGACAAGGTACCCCACAAGGGGATAATAATCAAGTTACCAGAGGTAAGGATTCAGGGTGGGGTGTGCGGATTGGAACAGAATTGGCTCAAAAACAGAAGACAAGGAGTTATGGTGAGAGGGTAGTTTTCACACCTAGAAGATGGTAAAAGTGGGGTTCCACAGGGATCAGTTTCACGGCCGCTGCTGTTTTTAATCAACATTAATGATTTAGATAAATGTATAACAAATAAACTAGTAAAGTTTGCCGATGACACAAGATTAGCGGGGGCCGGGCTGATAAATTTCAGGCAGCAGAATCGACACAGTTAGATCGAAACAAAATCCGGATGTGGACAGATAAATGACAGGTTAAATTTAACGTACGTATATGTAGGAAGTAGAAATATTAGATATAAATATACAGTGGTGGATGGGGGGGATGGTGGAACTGTATGAGAAGGATTTGAGCATCACTGTCAACGTCTGGACAAAGCACAGAAGCGATTAGGAAGGCTAACAGAACGTCGGGCTAGGTATCGCACTCAGGGACGTTCTCCTTCAGCTGTATGATGTGATTGTGAGGCCACACATTGGGTACTGTGTACAATGTTGGTCTCCGTATTGTGTGAGAGATGTGAAAGGAACTGGACAGAGTCCAGAGAAGGGCGATTAGACATTCCAGGTCTGAGCTGTGAAGAAAGACCGAAAGAATTAAACCTTTTTAGCCCGAGGAGATGTAGAATGAGAGGAGACATGATCGAAGGTTTCAAAATCATTCAGGGTGTAAGTAAGGAGAATGCCAGCTGCCGCTTCAAAATTAATCCGCCATCGAGGGCACGGGGGCCGTAGATGGAGACTGGTTAAAGGGAGATTTCAGACTAACATCAGGAAGCATTTCTTTACCCAGCGGGTTGTGGAGACGTGGAACAAACTACCGAGCTGTATCGTCGCGAGTAGAACTTTATTTCCAATCTAAACTCGAGAGTTACCTTAACGCACTATGTGAATAGGAATTGGTGGGCCGAATGACCAGTTCTTGTCAAAACCTTTCTGATGTTCACTCCCCTATAGATTTGCTGCGTATGCCCACAAGGAAACGAATCCCGGGGGACAGGCACGATATGTTCTTAGAAAATAAATTTATTTTGAGCTTTGAAATTTGAAAAGTAAATAAGTAGACAGATAACTAAATCATTGACTATGACCAGCTGATTTAGATTAATTAATCAAAGCTCGCTCTTTATTGTGTCTGAGCAATCCTCAAGGTAATTGTGTTGATGCAAGGTTAACAACTTTAAATGTGAATTCTACCGTTTCTTTCACGCCAATACTCGCTCGGACCCCTTCTCCAGCTTATGACACTGAAACAGGGGATCTCCCATTGGCTGGCAGATTGACCCTTCTTCTCCCCGCCCTCGGCACGTTAGCCTCCGGAGTCCTCGCCGGTTAGTATTTGAAGCCCCTCATTCTGGGACTTTGCCCTATCGGTTCGAAGGTCACGCTGCCATTTCGTTGGCTCGAGGTCACCTGACTGAGCTGTGTCACATTCCCACTGGCTCCAGTCCGAGCCAGCACCACAGCCCGTAATTAATGTCTCCTTGTTCTCAATCAACCTGCCACTAGTCTCAAGTTCCTCAGGTTGGACACAGACTCCCCTATTCATAAAACTGGATGTTCTATCACACCAAGGAACACCACACACACACAAAAAAAAACTTATTTGGAACTGATCTCCAGTTCAGCAGTTTAAATAACATTAATAGAATTATTCCTGAGCAAAAGCAGTCCACAAGACAGTTTGCAAATTGGAGGTTACAGAGCGGCTTCACAAAATGGACTCCCCCCACGAGAGGAAACATCCTCTCCACATCCACTCTATCTGTGCCCTCTGGTCCTGGACTTCCCCCTCCCCACCCCCCATAGGAAACATCCTCTCCACATCCACACTATCTGTGTCCTCTGGTCCTAGACTCCCCCACTATAGGAAACATCCTCTCCACATCCACTCTATCTGTGCCCTCTAGTCCTAGACTCCCCCACTATAGGAAACATCCTCTCTACATCCACTCTATTTGTGTCCTCTGGTCCTAGACTCCCCCACCATAGGAAACATCCTCTCCACATCCACACTATCTGTGTCCTCTGGTCCTAGACTCCCCCACTGTAGGAAACATCCTCTCCACATCCACTCTATCTGTGTCCTCTGGTCCTAGACTCCCCCACTATAGGAAATATCCTCTCTACATCCACTCTATTTGTGTCCTCTGGCCCTAGACCCCCCCATTGTAGGAAACATCCTCTCCACATCCACTCTATCTGTGTCCTCTGATCCTAGACTCCCCCATTATAGGAAATATCCTCTCCACAT
The DNA here is from genome assembly GCF_030028105.1 of Mobula birostris. Taxonomy (NCBI): domain Eukaryota; kingdom Metazoa; phylum Chordata; class Chondrichthyes; order Myliobatiformes; family Myliobatidae; genus Mobula; species Mobula birostris. Next base: position 7,180 of record NW_027277903.1, read on the forward strand.
CCACTCTATCTGTGTCCTCTGATCCTAGACTCCCCACTATATGAAACATCCTCTCCACATCCACTCTGTCTGTGTCTTCTGGTCCTAGACTCCCCCATGATCGGAAACATCCTCTCCACATCCACTCTATCTTGGCCTTTCAATATTTGATAGATTTCATTCAGATCCTCTCCACCCCCACTACCCCCACCATTCTTCTGAACTCCAGCACGTCCAGACACAGAGCCATCAAACGTTCCTCATATGTTAACCTTCTCATCACATCATTTCCTAGATCAGGCACCCAAATCTGCTCACCATACTCCAACTACGGTCAGACCAATGCCTTATAAATCTTCAGCAGTGCAACCTTGCCCTTATGCTCTGGACTTTCCCCATAACCTGGCTGTAAATGGAATCATTGGCTTTAGAGCTATGTGTCGTGGCACTCCCAGACATCCCGAATCAAACCTCTGACACACACTCGAAAGCCTCCTCTTCTGTCTCGTTTACTGACACTCTACTGGCCATCAATGGTCAATATCCACAGTAAGTATCTACACGATAGCGCAGATGTTCACAGAATATCTCAATTCAGTGGTTTATGGCCCCATTCAATATCGGAGACGCAATATGATTTATGATGATGAGGACACGCAGTCCCCTTTTATTGTCATTTAGTAATTCATGCATTAAGAAATGATAAAATGTTTTTCCAGAATGATATCACGAAAACACATGACAAACCAACTTAAAAACTGACAAAAACCACATAATTATAACATATAATTACAACAGTCAAAGCAATACCGTAATTTGATAAAGAACAGACCATGGGCACAGTCAAAGTCTCAGAGTCTCTCGAAAGTCCCATCACCTCACGCAGACGGTGAACCTCCAGCGCTGCAAACTTGTCGATGCAGCATCCCGGAAGCATCCGACCACAGTCCGACTCCGAGTCCGTCCGAAAAACTCCAAGCCTCTGACCACCTATTCAACACCGAGCACCGAGCACCATCTCTGCCGAGCACTTCGATCCCGGCCCCGGCTGCAGGCGATACGCAAAGCCAAGGATCTGGGGCCTTCATCTCCAGAGTTTCTCAATCACACAGAAGCAGCGGCAGCGAAGCAGGCATTTCAGAAGTTACTCCAGATGTTCCTCTGTGCTTCTTCACGTCCGTCTCCATCAAATCCGGATTGTGCACGGCCCCTAGTTACACATACGATATCATTCGGAATGGCCATGTGCGTTGCGTCGCGCCGCCATCTTCTCCCTCCCCCTCAATGCAATATACAACCTGAAATTCCTACTCTCCGCAGACATCCACGAAAAATCCCAAAGTGTGAATGTAGGGAGGAGAAGATGGCGGCGTGACGCAACTCGCAGCGGCCGCTCCAGTGAATGTTATCTGTTATCTGTCAAGTAGGGTGCCGTGAACAATCCTGATTTGATGGAGACGGACGTGGGAGCACGGAGGAACATCTGGTGAAACTTCTGAAATGCCTGCTTCACTGCCGCTGCTACTGTGTGATCCAGAATCTCCGGAGGAGAAGACCCCGAGTCCTCGGGTTTGCTTGTTGCTCGGCGGCCGGGGTGGGGTCGAATTGCTCGGCAGAGGATGGTGCTCGGTGTCGGAGGGCTGGTCGGAGGCTCAAAGTTTTCGGACTGACTCAGAGTCGGCTGCGGTCTGGTTCTTCCAATGCATCGGCAAGTTGGTGGCGCTTGGTGGTTCATGGCGGGGAGAGTTTCTCCCTTCTACCGTCTGCGTGAGATGATGGGGCAATCGATCCTCGAGACTTTTTTTTTACTGTGCCCATGGTCTGCTCTTTATCAAATTACGGTATTGCTTTGTACTGTTGTACCTATATGTTCTAATTATGTGATTTTGTCAGTTTTAGTCTTGGTTTGTCCTGTGTTTCTATGATATCTTTCTGGAGGTACATTGTATCATTTTTTAATGCATGAATTTCTAAATGACAATAAAAGAGGACTGAGTGTCCTCATAATCTAATCTAATCTTCTGTCAGGATCACGGGTCTGGCAAGTGATACAATCTCTGCGAATAGATACATTAATCATTTACCTACAGCAATAAAACTTCAACCAAACATTCATGGTCCCCAAGTTGCAAAGCTGAATATTCAACAGACCTACCTAGGTTAAAAGTGCGTGCAGAGCATACCTTCCCGATCATCGTGTGCACCCTTGCCTGAAGCAAAGGAAGGAGAGGGCGAGCCCCTCCCATGTGCTATCTTATAAACCCAAGATGTTTGAAACCGGACGCTGGGCATCCATCCAATGGGAAGTGCACCTGCTGATTCTAAAACAACCCAATCACAGCGGAAGCGGATTTCGACAATCGGAACAAGGCACAGTGAATGACAGAAAGAAACGTCAGAGCCCCAACTCTCAAACAGCAGCAAAAGTATTTACAGTGACAGGTGTGTAAGAAGGGCCCGAAGGATCATTGGAACCTGAGTCATCCCAACCACAAACTATTCCAGCTGCTGCCATCCGGGAAACGGTACCGCAGCATAAAAGCCAGGACCAACAGGCTCCGGGACAGCTTCTTCACCAGGCCGTCAGACTGATTAACTCACACTGACACAACTGTATTTCTATGTTATATTTACTGTCTTGTTGTACACACTTTTATGATAAATGACTATAAATTGCACATTGCACATTCAGACGGAGACGTTACGTAAAGATTTTTACTCCTCATGTACATGAAGGATGTAAGTAAAAATGTCAATTCAATTCAACCCTCCCTCCAGCCCCTCACTTCTTTCCAGTAGAAGGCAGCCGCAACAACCCCACCTCCCCCAACAGCAAACCCCCCAGAGAGAGACGGCAATCTACGTTCATCAAGAAGCACTGTTGACCCAACACCTCGACGTGTCACAGGCTCCAACCCTTTCTCACTAACGGTGGGGACAGGTATCTCTCCTGCCCCAGGAGGCCGACAGCTTGCTGTCTCCAGGTTACGGCTGCAGCGTCCCTCACCTCGGGTATCTCCGACTCGAGGAAGTTCGGAGTGAATCGAGTACCAGAGTACACACAGACACACTCAGTGGACACACCTGTACACAGGCTCCCTCTCTCTCACTAAGTGCGGGGGAGTGTCTGTGGGTGTGGGGGGGATTCAGTGGGTGGGGGGGAGAGTCGCTGACGGGGGAGTGTCTGTGACTGTGGGGGGCTTCAGTGGGTGGGGGGAGTCGGTGACGGGGGAGTGTCTGTGACTGTGGGGGGCTTCAGTGGGTGGGGGGAGTCGGTGACGGGGGAGTGTCTGTGACTGTGGGGGGCTTCAGTGGGTGGGGGGAGTCGGTGACGGGGGAGTGTCTGTGACTGTGGTGGGGCATTCAGTTGGTGGGGGAGAGTCGCTGACGGGGGAGTGTCTGTGACTGTGGCGGGCTTCAGTGAGTGGGGGAGTCGGTGACGGGGGAGTGTCTGTGACTGTGGTGGGGGATTCAGTTGGTGGGGGGAGAGTCGCTGACGGGGGAGTGTCTGTGACTGTGGGGGCTTCAGTGGGTGGGGGGAGTCGGTGACGGGGAGTGTCTGTGACTGTGGTGGGGGATTCAGTTGGTGGGGGGAGAGTCGCTGACGGGGGAGTGTCTGTGACTGTGGGGGGCTTCAGTGGGTGGGTAGAGAGTCGCTGACGGGGGAGTGTCTGTGGGAGTGGGAGGGATTCAGTGGGTGGGTGAGTGGAGTCGGTGACGGGGTGAGTGTCTGTGACTGTGGTGGGGGATTCAGTGGTGGGTAGAGAGTCGCTGACGGGGGAGTGTCTGTGACAGTGGGGGGCTTCAGTGGGTGGGGGGAGTCGGTGACGGGGGGAGTTCTGTGACTGTGGTGGGGGATTCAGTTAGTGGGGGAGAGTCGCTGATGGGGGGGTGTCTGTGACTGTGGGGGGCTTCAGTGGGTGGGGGAGTCGGTGACAGGCTGAGCGTCTGTGGGTGTGGTGGGGGATTCAGTTGGTGGGGGAGAGTCGCTGACGGGGAGTGTCTGTGGGTGTGGGGTTGATTCAGTGGGTGGGTGGAGAGTCGGTGGCGGGGTGAGTGTCTGTGACCGTGGTGGGGGATTCAGTTGGTGGGGGGAGAGTCGCTGACGGGGGAGTGTCTGTGACTGTGGGGGGCTTCAGTGGGTGGGGGGAGTCGGTGACGGGCTGAGTGTCTGTGACTGTGGTGGGGGATTCAGTTGGTGGGGGAGAGTCGCTGACGGGGGAGTGTCTGTGGGAGTGGGAGGGATTCAGTGGGTGGGGTGGAGAGTCAGTGACGGGGGGAGTGTCTGTGACTGTGGTGGGGGATTCAGTTGGTGGGGGAGAGTCGCTGACGGAGGAGTGTCTGTGGGTGTGGGGGGGATTCAGTGGTTGGGTGGAGAGTCGCTGACGGGGGAGTGTCTGTGACTGTGGGGGGCTTCAGTGAGTGGGGGGAGTCGGTGACGGGGGAGTGTCTGTGACTGTGGTGGGGGATTCAGTTGGTGGGGGAGAGTCGCTGACGGGGGAGTGTCTGTGGGAGTGGGGAGGGATTCAGTGGGTGGGGGGAGTCGCTGACGGGGGAGTGTCTGTGGGAGTGGGAGGGATTCAGTGGGTGGGTGGAGGTCGGTGACGGGGTGAGTGTCTGTGACTGTGGTGGGGGATTCAGTTGGTGGGGGGAGAGTCGCTGACGGGGGAGTGTCTGTGGGAGTGGGAGGGATTCAGTTGTGGGGGGGAGAGTCGCTGACGGGGGAGTGTCTGTGACTGTGGGGGGCTTCAGTGGGTGGGGGGAGTCGGTGACAAGGGGAGTGTCTGTGACTGTGGTGGGGGATTCAGTTAGTGGGGGAGAGTCGCTGATGGGGGGGTGTCTGTGACTGTGGGGGGCTTCAGTGGGTGGGGGAGTCGGTGACGGGCTGAGTGTCTGTGGGTGTGGTGGGGGATTCAGTTGGTGGGGGAGAGTCGCTGACGGGGGAGTGTCTGTGGGAGTGGGAGAGATTCAGTGGGTGGGGGGAGTCGCTGACGGGGGTGTGTCTGTGGGAGTGGGAGGGATTCAGTGGGTGGGTGGAGAGTCGGTGACGGGGGAGTGTCTGTGACTGTGGGGGGCTTCAGTGGGTGGGGGGAGTCGGTGACGGGGGAGTGTCTGTGACTGTCGGATTGATTTGGTAGGTGGGGAGAGTCAGTAATGGAGGTCATGTCATATATTCAATCAGCCAATCGTGTGGCTGCAACTTAAGGCACGAGAGCATGCAGACAGGGTCACGAGGTTCAGTTGCTTTTGAGACCAAATATCAGAATGGGGGGAAGAAATGCGATCTAAGTGACTTTGACTGTGGAAAGATTGTTGGTGCCAGATGGGGTGGTTTGAGTATCTCAGAAACGGCTGATCTCCTGGGATTTTCACACAGAGCAGTCTCTACAGTTTGCAACAAACAACAAATAAAAAATGCAGTGAGTGCCAGTTCTGTGTTAACGAAGAGGTCAGAGGAGAAGGGTCAGACTGGTTCAAGCTGACGGGAAGGCGACAGTAACTCAAATAACCACACGCTACAACAGTGGTGTGCAGAAGAGCATCTCTGAAACACACAACATGTCAAACGATGAAGTGGAACGGTTACAACAGCAGATGACCAGGAGCACACACTTGAAGATACAGCAGGCACCTGATATAGTGGCCACTGAGTGTGGACTTCACCAGAAACCACCCTGAGATCCATTTTCTTGCAGGCGTGCTCAGTAGAACGGAGAAATACAATGGAATCAATGAAAAACTGCCCCCGAAGACGGACAACCAATGTGTAAAGGAAGACAAACTGAGCAGGTGAAAATAAAACTGAGAAGATGAGTTCTACAGTTCTTGAAAGTGAGTCTGTTTGCCGTGGAAACTGTTTGGAGTTGAGGTGAGTGAAGTTGTTCGCACTGGTTTAAGAGCCTGATGGTTGAGGGGTAATAACTATTCCTGAACCTGGTGGTGTGGGTCCTGAGGATCCTGTACCTCCTTCCTGATGGTTGCGGGGTAATAACTATTCCTGAACCTGGTGGTGTGGGTCCTGAGGCTCCTGTACCTCCTTCCTGATGGTTGAGGGGTAATAACTGTTCCTGAACCTGGTGGTGTGGGTCCTGAGGCTCCTGTACCTCCTTCCTGATGGTTGAGAGGTAATAACTGTTCCTGAACCTGGTGGTGTGGGTCCTGAGGCTCCTGTACCTCCTTCCTGATGGTTGAGGGGTAATAACTATTCCTGAACCTGGTGGTGTGGGGCCTGAGGCTCCTGTACCTCCTTCCTGATGGTTGAGGGGTAATAACTGTTCCTGAACCTGGTGGTGTGGGCCTGAGGCTCCTGTACCTCCTTCCTGATGGTTGAGGGGGTAATAACTATTCCTGAACCTGGTGGTGTGGGGCCTGAGGCTCCTGTACCTCCTTCCTGATGGTTGAGGGGTAATAACTGTTCCTGAACCTGGTGGTGTGGGACCTGAGGCTCCTGTACCTCCTTCCTGATGGTTGAGGGGTAATAACTGTTCCTGAACCTGGTGGTGTGGGTCCTGAGGCTCCTGTACCTCCTTCCTGATGGTTGAGGGGAAATAACTGTTCCTGAACCTGGTGGTGTGGGTCCTGAGGCTCCTGTACCTCCTTCCTGATGGTTGAGGGGTAATAACTGTTCCTGAAACTGGTGGTGTGGGTCCTGAGGCTCCTGTACCTCCTTCCTGATGGTTGAGGGGTAATAACTGTTCCTGAACCTGGTGGTGTGGGTCCTGAGACTCCTGTACCTGCTTCCTGATGGTTGAGGGGGTAATAACTGTTCCTGAACCTGGTGGTGTGGGACCTGAGGCTCCTGTACCTCCTTCCTGATGGTTGAGGGGTAATAACTGTTCCTGAACCTGGTGGTGTGGGTCCTGAGGCCCCTGTACCTCCTTCCTGATGGTTGAGGGGTAATAACTGTTCCTGAACCTGGTGGTGTGGGTCCTGAGGCTCCTGTACCTCCTTCCTGATCCTGAACCTGGTGGTGTGGGTCCTGAGGCTCCTGTACCTCCTTCCTGATGGTTGAGGGGTAATTACTGTTCCTGAACCTGGTGGTGTGGGTCCTGAGGCTCCTGTACCTCCTTCCTGATGGTTGAGGGGTAATAACTGTTCCTGAACCTGGTGGTGTGGGTCCTGAGGCTCCTGTACCTCCTTCCTGATGGTTGAGGGTAATAACTGTTCCTGAACCTGGTGGTTGTGGGGCCTGAGGCTCCTGTACCTCCTTCCTGATGGTTGAGGGGTAATAACTGTTCCTGAACCTGGTGGTGTGGGTCCTGAGGCTCCTGTACCTCCTTCCTGATGGTTGAGGGGTAATAACATTCCTAAACCTGGTGGTGGGGGTCCTGAGGCTCCTGTACCTCCTTCCTGATGGTTGAGGGGTAATAACTGTTCCTGAACCTGGTGGTGTGGGGTCCTGAGGCTCCTGTACCTCCTTCCTGATGGTTGAGGGGGTAATAACTATTCCTGAACCTGGTGGTGTGGGTCCTGAGGCTCCTGTACCTCCTTCCTGATGGTTGATGGGTAATAACTGTTCCTGAACCTGGTGGTGTGGGTCCTGAGGCTCCTGTACCTCCTTGCTGATGGTTTGAGGGGTAATAACTGTTCCTGAACCTGGTGGTGTGGGTCCTGAGGCTCCTGTACCTCCTTCCTGATGGTTGAGGGGTAATAACTGTTCCTGAACCTGGGGGTGTGGGTCCTGAGGCTCCTGTACCTCCTTCCTGATGGTTGAGGGGTAGTAACTGTCCCTGAAACTGGTGGTGTGGGTCCTGAGGCTCCTGTACCTTCTTCCTGATGGTTGAGGGGTAATAACTATTCCTGCACCTGGTGGTGTGGGTCCTGAGGCTCCTGTACCTCCTTCCTGATGGTTGAGGGGGTAATAACTATTCCTGCACCTGGTGGTGTGGGTCCTGAGGCTCCTGTACCTCCTTGCTGATGGTTGAGGGGTAATAACTGTTTCCTGAACCTGGTGGTGTGGGTCCTGAGGCTCCTGAACCTCCTTCCTGATGGTTGAGGGGTAATAACTGTTCCTGAACCTGGTGGTGTGGGTCCTGAGGCTCCTGTACCTCCTTCCTGATGGTTGAGGGGTAATAACTGTTCCTGAACCTGGTGGTGTGGGTCCTGAGGCTCCTGTACCTTCTTCCTGATGGTTGAGGGAGGTAATAACTGTTCCTGAACCTGGTGGTGTGGGTCCTGAGGCTCCTGTACCTCCTTCCTGATGGTTGAGGGGTAATAACTGTTCCTGAACCTGGTGGTGTGGGGCCTGAGGCTCCTGTACCTTCCTTCCTGATGGTTGAGGGGTAATAACTGTTCCTGAACCTGGTGGTGTGGGTCCTGAGGCTCCTGTAACTCCTTCCGGATGGTTGAGGGGTAATAATTGTTCCTGAACCTGGTGGTGTGGGTCCTGAGGCTCCTGTACCTCCTTCCTGATGGTTGAGGGGTAATAACTGTTCCTGAACCTGGTGGTGTGGGTCCTGAGGCTCCTGTACCTCCTTCCTAATGGTTGAGGGTTAGTAACTGTTCCTGAACCTATTGGTGTGGGTCCTGAGGCTCCTGTACCTCCATTCCTAATGGTTGAGGGGTAATAACTGTTCCTGAACCTGGTGGTGTGGGTCCTGAAGGCTCCTGTACCTCCTTGCTGATGGTTGAGGGGTTAATAACTGTTCCTGATCCTGCTGGCATGATAGTACTGAGATGAGACGCATGGCCTGTACAGGACTGTGTGGTGGCTATTCAGCCCATTGGACACCTACTAGCTCCATGAGAGGAACGTCCCATTGCTCACATCCTGTCTCCACTTTCACAGGGCTATGGAAATTCTAGTCATCTCCCTCAGTTCCTCAGGCTGAGAAGATTGGAATTTCAGAATTTCAGCTGCAGAGAAAGCTCCCTTCCCTCGTCGTTCAAAGAGCAGAAACTACCAGCTCACCCCCCACATTCTTAAAGGTGAAATTATTCAGAGCGACAGATGCCAAAGGAAATGGTTAATTTGTCAAATTCGTCGATGGGAACCACCCTGCATTTTGACACACGGATTTCAGCTTGGTTAATGTTTGTGAGGAAAAGTACAGATGTCTGATAAGGCGATTATTGGGAGTGATATGTATAGTGCTGATTAGATTCCTCACTGGCTGAACTCACACCCCCTCCCACAAGTGCACCGTCTCATTCACTGTTCGAACACGGTGCTGGTCTCTACTGAGAGCCCCGTCCCTCTCACCTTCCCTCCCCAGCCACCCTCTCTCTCTGCCAAACTCAGCCCCATGCTTACCCTGCCCTCTCTCCGTACCCTCCCCCTTCTCTCTTTCTGCCTCTTCCCTTCCACCCTCCTGCTCTCCTTCCCAGCCCCCTCGCTTTCCCTGCCTCACTTCTCCTGCACCTCTCCCCCCTCTGTCTCTCATTCTCTCCTTAACCCTCTCTTCTTCCCTGTTCTCACTCTCTCACCCCCTCTCTCAGTCCCCCATTCGTCTCTCTCTTCACACTCCTCCCTCTCTCTTTCCCCCACCCCATTCTCTCCCCTCCCCCCTTCCTGCCTTCCTCCCTACTCACTGTCTGATCTCTCAAACCCTCCCTCTCTCACTTCCCTTCCATCCCCTCTTCACTCCCTCCCTCCCTCTTTCCCTCCTCTCCCTCTCTCCTTCCTCCTTCTCTCTATCCTCCTTCTTCATCCCTCCCTGCCCATTCGCTCCCATCCTTCTCGCTCCCTCCGCCCGATTGTCAACCCTCCCTCTCTCCCCTCCACCCCACTCTCTCTCCTACTCCGCATCTCTCCCTCCCGCTCCCCTACTTTCCTCCTCCCTCTCTCACTATCTCACTCCTTCCCCTCCCTCTCTCCCTTTCTCTCTCTCTGTCCCTTCCCAGCTCTCTCTTCCTTGCCATCCATCTCACTTCCCCTCTATCTTCTCTCTCCCTCTTTCCACGCAGACCCTCTTTCTCTTCCCTCCTTCTCCTCTCTTCTCCATCTCCCTCGTTTCTCCCCCTCTCACTCCCATTCCCTCCCTCCATCTTCCTCCCCCCTCCCTCCTGACTCAACCCTCCCCTTCCCTCTACCCCTCCACTCCCTATCTCTCCCCCTCCCTACCTCTATTCCCCTCCTCTCCTTGTCCCCTTCACTCCCCCTCTCTCCCTCCCTCTATCCCTTTCCCTCCCCGTCTATCTCCTTCTCTCCATCTCTTTCTGTCTGTCCCTCACCTCTCTGTCCCTCCTCCTCTCTCTCCCCACCCTCCCCCCATCCCCTCTCTCCCCACCCATCCCCATCCCCTCTCCCCACCTCTCCCCCTCCCCTCCACCGCTCCCCCATCCCCCTCTCTCCCTACCCCTCCCCATCCCCTCTCTCCGCACCCTCCCCCCTCCCCTCTCCCCACCCCGCCCCCTCCCCTCTCTCCTCACCGCTCCCATCTCCTCTCTCCCTACCCGTCCCCCCATCACCCTCTCTCCCCACCCCTCCCCATCCCCTCTCTCCGTACCCCTCCCCATCCCCTCTCTCCCTACCCGTCCCCCAATTCCCTCTGTCCCCACCCCTCCCCCATCCCCTCTCTCCCCCACCCCTCCCCGTCCCCTCGCTCCCTACCCCTCCCCCATCCCCTCTCTTCCCTCCCCCTCCCCTCTCTCCCCACCCCTCCCCCATCCCCTCTCTCCGTACCGCTCCCCATCCCCTCTCTCCCTACCCGTCCCCAATTCCCTCTGTCCCCACCCCTCCCTATGTCCCCACCCCTCCCCGTCCCCTCTCTCCCTACCCTTCCCCCATCCCCTCTCTCCCTCCCCCTCCCCATCCCTCTCTCCCTACCCCCTCCCCATCCCCTCTCTCTCCCCACCCCTCCCCCATCCCCTCTCTCCCCACCCCTCCCCTGTCCACTCTCTCCTCACCCCTCCCCATCCCACCTCTCCCTACCCCTCCTCCCCTCCCCGTCCCCTCGCTCCCTACCCCCTCCCCATCCCCTCTCTCCCTACCCCTCCACTGTCGCCGGCAGCCCATTCCTACGCACTCACCACTCCCTGTGTAAAAAACTTACCCCTGACAATCTCCTCTGTACCTACTCCCAAGCACCTTAAAACTGTGCAGTCTCGTGCTAGCCATTCCAAGCCCTGGGAAAAAGCCTCTGACTATCCACACGATCAATGCCTCTCATCATCTTATACACCTCTATCAAATCACCTCTCATCCTCCGTCGCTCCAAGGAGAAAAGGCCGAGTTCACTCAACCTATTTCTCATAAGGCATGCCCCCAACCCAGGCAACATCCTTGTAAAGTCTCCTCTGCACCCTTTTCTATGGTTTCCACATCCTTCCTGTAGTGAGGCGACCAGAACTGAGCACAGTACTCCAAGTCGGGTCTGATCGGGGTCCTGGATACCTGTAAGCTGCGTGTCTGGCTGTGGAGGGAGGTACAAAGGCCCTGGTTCTGGAGCTTCTTGATATAACTGTAGAGATGATGGTGTTAAAACACTGAACTGTAGTCAATAAACTGCATCCTGACATGGGTACTTGCATTGTCCACGTGATCCAAGGCCTAGTGAAGAGCCAACGAGATCACATCTGCTATAGAACTATTGTGGCGACAGGCAAATCACACTGGGTCCAAGTCCTTTTTTTTTTGTAATTTATTTTTTATTGAAATTCAGCATCATGCAAACATTTCCATAAGATGTATTTCAGGTACTGTATGTATATATCATATATTCATGTTTGCCACGAATCTCCACATAGTATTTATCTGAGGTATACACTTATAGAAAAGAAAGAAAGAACAATCAAAAGAAAAACTATGTACAAGTTTTTGGGGAGTGATCTTTATTTTTACAGCATAATCATTGATTTGTAAGAATAAAATCAGGCCTATGAGGTGTTCAGTAGTTAAACCATTTTTCCCAGTATGAATCAAATTGTTCCAGTTTATGATTAACAGATGCTGTTATCGTCTCCATTTTGTAAATGTCCATTGTAATTTCCATCCGTACATTTAAAGTTGGGCTCTCCTGTGATAACCATTTCCTGGTAAGGGTCTTTTTACCAGCCACCAGCAGTACATTCATTAATTATTTATCTCTTTTCAACCATTCTTGAGGTATATACCCAAAATATATGGTCTTACTCTCTAAGGGTATTTCACATTTAAAGATGTCTTGTAGGGCATTATGTATCCCACTCCAATAGTCTTTGATAACGGAGCATTCCCAGAAAATATGACAATGGTTTGCACTTTGATTTCCACAATTTCTCCAGCAAACAGAGAAGTTACTATCATAATGGGATTTCTGAGAGGATGCAATCTTATCAGGCTTTTCCCACCAAAACTGTGGGGTCCCAAGTCCTTGCTGAGACAGGAGTTGATTCCAGCCATAACCAATCTCTCAAAGCAATTCATCAGCGTCGGTATGAGTGCTACTGGGCGATCGTCGTTAAGGCAGCTCGCACGACTCTTCCTAGACAATGGTGTAATTGTTGCCCTTTTGAAGCAGGTGAGAACTTCTGACCATAGCAGCGAGAGGTTAAAAATGTCTTTGAATAGGCCCATCAGTGGTTTGGCACAGGTTTTCAGAGCCTTACCGGCTACTCCAATGAGGACTTCCGCCTTGCGAGGGTTCACTCTTCTGAAAGACAGCCTGACGTCGGCCTCTGAGACAGAGACCACAGGGTCATTGGGTGCAGCAGGGATTCTCACAGCTGTAGTTGTGTTCTCCCTTTCAAAGCGGGCATCAAAGGTATGGAGTTCACCTGGTAGTGAAGCATCGCTGCCATTTATGCTATTGGGTTTCTCGTTGTAGAAAGTGTGTCTTGCAGACCCTGCCAGAGTTGCCGTGCATCCAATGTCGCTTCCAACCTCATTCGAAATTGTCTCTTCACCCTCGAAATAGCCCTCCGCAAATCATACCTGGTTGTCTGGTACAGACCTGGGTTGCCAGACTTGAATGCCACAGATCCAGCCTTCAGCAGATGACGTACCTCCTGGTTCATCCACGGCTTTTGGTTTGGGAATGTACAGCAAGTCTTTGTAGGCACACACTCATCCACACAGGTTTTAATGAAGTCGGTAGCAACTGCAGCAAACTCATCCAGGTTCAAAGATGAATCCCTGAATACAGTCCAGTCCACTGATTCAAAGCAGTCCTGTCGGCGCTCCTGTACTTCCCTTGTCTAAACCTTCCTGGTCCTCACTACTGGTGCTGCAGTCTTCAACCTCTGCCTATACTCAGGGAGTAGAAGTACAGCCAGGTGATCAGACTTCCCGAAGTGAGGGTGTGGAATAGCAACTTAAATGCTCTTGATGGTGCTGTAACAGTGGTCTGGTGTATCGTTTCCTCTGGTAATAAACTGATTTATTGGTAATAATTACATTGAGTGCTTTTTTTGCGAACTGATCTGGTTAAAGTCCCCCCAAAATGACGAGGAAGGCATCAGGCCGTGCTGTTTCACGCCTGTTGATCGCATGACACAGCTGGGCTAGAGCCTGTTTGACACCGGCCTGGGGTGGGACGTAGACCGCTACCCAAACGATCGCGGAAATCTCCCGCCGGCAGGTAAAATGGACGGTACAGTACCCGATCGCGAGGTGTTTCAGGACCGTGGACAGCACCGCCAGGTCGGTACCCCACGAAGGGTTGGCTGACGGGCCACTCTCCTCCCTCCGCCCCCGCCCCCCACCGCCTTTGAAAGATTGGGAGGAGTTAACCAAGATCCCGTGAAACAAGAGATGCAAGTGGCCCCGAAGTCTCTCCGACACAGCACCCGAGCTCTGAGATCTTCAATTCTATTTGCCGGCAAGATAGTCGGCATTCGGAGTTGAAACAAGTAAGCGGAACAAGTGCTACACATGCCCTTACACTTCCTCCCTTACCACCATTCAGGGCCCCAGACGGTCCTTCCAGGTGAGGCGACACTTCACCTGTGAGTCGGCTGGGGTGATATACTGCGTCTGGTGCTCCCGATGTGGCCTTTTATATATTGCCGAGACCCGACGCAGACTGGGAGACCGCTTTGCTGAACATCTACGCTCTGTCCGCCAGAGAAAGCAGGATCTCCCAGTGGCCACCCATTTTAATTCCACATCCCATTCCCATTCTGATATGTCTATCCGCGGCCTCCTCTACTGTAAAGATGAAGCCACACTCAGGCTGGAGGAACAACACCTTATATTCCGTCTGGGTAGCCTCCAACCTGGTGGCATGAACATCGACTTCTCCAGCTTCCGCTAATGCCCCACCTCCCCCTCGTATCCCATCTGTTATTTATTTTTATACACACATTCTTTCTCTCTCTCTCCTTTTTCTCCCTCTGTCCCTCTGAATATACCCCTTGCCCATCCTCTGGGTTTTCCCCCTCTCCTCCTTTTCCTTCTCCCTGGGCCTCCTGTCCCATGATCCTCTCATATCCCCTTTGCCAATCACCTGTCCAGCTCTTGGCTCCATCCCTCCCCCTCCTGTCTTCTCCTATCATTTTGTATCTCCCCCTCCCCTTCCCACTTTCAAATCTCTTACTCACTCTTCCTTCAGTTAGTCCTGGCGAAGGGTCTCGGCCTGAAACGTCGACTGTACCTCTTCCTAGAGATGCTGCCTGGCCTGCTGCGTTCACCCGCAACTTTGATGTGTGTTGCTTGAATTTCCAGCATCTGCAGAATTGGGAGTTGAAAGCCTCGCTTCCTTAAAAGCCTCTCTTCCACCATCACTTGTCTTAAAGGGCCAGATCCTGATTCATTGCCGTCCACTCGGAGCAGCGATAGATTGTTAAAACGCCGTTACTTGGATGTAGACCGGTTGTGAGCGGGAGCGGACTGAGAGCGGAGTATTTGGCGGTGTCCGGCGGGGGTGCCCCCGCCCGCAAGTCACGGAGGGAAGCAGGAGAGGAGAATGGGTGGTGGGCGATGACCGGAAGCCCGAGAAATCGGCGTTCGTGCCGTCGGGTTGGAGGCTCTGCCGACCCGACTGCGGCCTCGTCGCGGCAGCCATGGGCTGCTGCGGCGGAATGGGGGAATGGGAAGCGGGATTGAAAGTGGGAGATCCCGCTTTTTGTGGCGGCCAAGTGCTCGGCGAGGCGGTTCTCCCAACCTGCGTCGGGCCTCACCGATGTACAGGAGGCCGCACCAGGAGCACCGGATGACCCCAACAGACTCACGGGTGAAATGTCGCCTCACCTGGAAGGACTGTTTGGGGCCCTGGTTGGTAGTGCGGGAGGGGGGTGGCAGGAGGTGTAGGGGCAGGAGTGGCACTTGTTCCGGAGTCCAGCTCAGCTGATAAGGATTTACCTTTGGCCCTACCCCAGTCCTGACAGATGTACCTATTCACGGAGAATGAAACCGGCCCTTTGAGTCGTGCCGCCCAGCTACCCACCGATATAACCCCCCCGCCAGCCCAGTCGCGGGGCAGTTCACAATGACCAATCAGCCTGCCGACCGGCACTTCTTTGGACTGTGGGAGGAAACCGGAGCACCCGGAGGAAACCCACGCGGTCGCGGGGAGAGAACGTACGAATTCGCTTACAGAGGGTGCCGGGACGAGAACTCCCAGCTGTAATGGCGTCTCGCGATCCGCGGTGCCCCGGGGGGTCTCGGACGCGAAACCTCGGCTGAAGCTGTCTGACCTGCTGAGTTCCTCCAGCACTTTGTGTGTGTGTGTGTGACTGAGTGTGTGAGCGTCTGCGTGTGTGTGTGTGTGTGTGTGTGAGTGTGTGAGAGACTGTGTGTGTGTATGTGACCGTGTGAGAGACTGCGTGTGTATGTGACTGACTGTGTGAGTGTCTGTGTGTGTATGTGACTGAGTGTGTGAGAGACTGTGTGTGTGTATGTGACTGTGTGAGAGACTGCGTGTGTATGTGACTGAGTGTGTGAGTGTCTGCGTGTGTATGTGACTGAGTGTGTGAGTGTCTGTGTGTGTATGTGACTGAGTGTGTGAGAGACTGTGTGTGTATGTGACCGTGTGAGAGACTGCGTGTGTATGTGACTGAGTG
>NW_027277904.1:0-23059 GCF_030028105.1 Mobula birostris
TCAGGATATGAGATTCATGGCATGAGTTTCAGGGCAGGAGTTTTAGGACAGGAGATTCAGGGCATGAGTTTCAGGGCATGAGTTTCAGGGCATGAGTTTCAGGGCAGGAGTTTCAGGGCATGTAATTCAGGGCGTGAGTTTAAGGCTATGAGATTCAGGGCATGAGTTTCAGTGCATGAGTATGAGGGCAGGAGTTTCAGGGCATGTGATTCAGGGCATGAGTTTCAGTGCAGGAACTTGAGGGCATGAGATTCAGTGCACGAGTTTCAGAGCATGAGATTCAGGGCATGAGATTCAGGGCATGATTTTCAGGGCAGGAGATTCAGTGCACGAGTTTCAGAGCGTGTGATTCAGGGCATGAGATTCAGGGCATGAGTTTCAGGGCAGGAGATTCAGGGCAGGTGTTTCAGTGCAGGAGTTTCAGGGCATGAGATTCAGCGCATGAGATTCAGGGCATGAGTTTCAGGACAGGAGATTCAGGGGATGAGTTTCAGGGCATGAGTTTCAGGGCTTGAGTTTCAGGGCTGGAGTTTCAGGGCATGTGATTCAGGGCGTGAGTTTCAGGATATGAGATTCATGGCATGAGTTTCAGTGCAGGAGTTTCAGGGCATGAGATTCAGGGCATGAGTTACAGGGCAGGTGATTCAGGGCAGGAGTTTCAGGACATGAGATTCAGGGCATGAGTTTCAGTGCAGGAACTTGAGGTCATGAGATTCAGTGCACGAGTTTCAGAGCGTGAGATTCAGGGCATGAGATTCAGGGCATGACTTTCAGGGCAGGAGATTCAGGGCAGGTGTTTTAGTGCAGGAGGTTCAGGGCATGAGAGTCAGGGCATGAGTTTCAGGGCAGGAGATTCAGGGCTTGAGTTTCAGGGCTGGAGTTTCAGGGCATGTGATTCAGGGCGTGAGTTTCAGGATATGAGATTCATGGCATGAGTTTCAGTGCAGGAGTTTCAGGGCATGAGAATCAGGGCATTGGTTTCAGGGCATGAGATTCAGGACAGGAGTTTCAAGGCATGAGATTCAGGGCATGAGTTTCAGGGCATGAGATTCAGGGCAGGTATTTCAGGGCAGGTAATTCAGGGCATGAGTTTCAGTGCATGAGTTTGAGGGCAGGAGTTTCAGGGCATGAGATTCAGGGCATGAGTTTCAGTGCATGAGTTTGAGCGCAGGAGTTTCAGGGCATGAGATTCCGGGCATGAGTTTCAGGGCATGAGATTCAGGGCAGGTATTTCAGGGCATGTAATTCAGGGCATGAGTTTCTGGGCAGATGATTCAGGGCAGGAGTTTTAGGGCATGTGATTCAGGGCATGAGTTTCAGTGCATGAGTTTCAGGGCAGGAGTTTCAGGGTATGTGATTTAGGGCATGAGTTTCAGGGCATGAGATTCAGTGCTTGAGTTTCAGGGCATGAGGTTCAGGGCATGAGTTTCAGGGCATGAGATTCAGGGCATGAGTTTCAGTGCAGGAACTTGAGGGCATGAGATTCAGTGCACGAGTTTCAGAGCATGAGATTCAGGGCATGAGATTCAGGGCATGAGTTTCAGGGCAGGAGTTTCAGGGCATGAGATTCAGTGCACGAGTTTCAGAGCATGAGATTCAGGGCATGATTTTCAGGGCAGGAGATTCAGGGCAGGTGTTTCAGTGCAGGAGTTTCTGGGCATGAGATTCAGGGCATGAGATTCAGGGCATGAGTTTCAGGGCATGAGTTTCAGGGCATGAGATTCAGGGCAGGAGATTCAGGGTAGATGTTTCAGTGCAGGAGTTTCAGGGCATGAGTTTCAGTGCAGGAACTTGAGGTCATGAGATTCAGTGCACGAGTTTCAGAGCGTGCGATTCAGGGCATGAGATTCAGGGCATGAGTTTCAGGGCAGGAGTTTCAGGGCATGAGATTCAGGGTATGAGTTTCAGGGCAGGTGATTCAGGGCAGGAGTTTCAGGACATGAGATTCAGGGCATGAGTTTCAGTGCAGGAACTTGAGGTCATGAGATTCAGTGCACGAGTTTCAGAGCGTGAGATTCAGGGCATGAGATTCAGGGCATGAGTTTCAGGGCAGGAGATTCAGGGCAGGTATTTTAGTGCAGGAGTTTCAGGGCATGAGATTCAGGGCATGAGATTCAGGGCATGAGTTTCAGGACAGGAGATTCAGGGCATGAGTTTCAGGGCATGAGTTTCAGGGCAGGAGTTTCAGGGCATGTAATTCAGGGCGTGAGTTTCAGGATATGAGATTCATGGCATGAGTTTCAGTGCAGGAGTTTCAGGGCATGAGAATCAGGGCATTGGTTTCAGGGCATGAGATTCAGGACAGGTGTTTCAAGGCATGAGATTCAGGGCATGAGTTTCAGGGCATGAGATTCAGGGCAGGTATTTCAGGGCAGGTAATTCAGGGCATGAGTTTCAGGGCAGGAGTTTCAGGGCATGTAATTCAGGGCGAGAGTTTCAGGATATGAGATTCATGGCATGAGTTTCAGTGCAGAAGTTTCAGGGCATGAGATTCAGGGCATTGGTTTCAGGGCATGAGATTCAGGACAGGAGTTTCAAGGCATGAGTTTCAGGGCAGGAGTTTTAGGACAGGAGATTCAGGGCATGAGTTTCAGGGCATGAGTTTCAGGGCATGAGTTTCAGGGCAGGAGTTTCAGGGCATGAAATTCAGGGCGTGAGTTTAAGGCTATGAGATTCATGGCATGAGTTTCAGTGCAGGAGTTTCAGGGCATGAGATTCAGGGCATGAGTTTCAGGGCATGAGATTCAGGCAAGGAGTTTCAAGGCATGAGATTCAGGACATGAGTTTCAGTGCATGAGTATGAGGGCAGGAGTTTCAGGGCATGTGATTCAGAGCGAGAGTTTCAGGATATGAGATTCATGGCATGAGTTTCAGTGCAGAAGTTTCAGGGCATGAGATTCAGGGCATTGGTTTCAGGGCATGAGATTCAGGACAGGAGTTTCAAGGCATGAGATTCAGGGCATGAGTTTCAGGGCATGAGATTCAGGGCAGGTATTTCAGGGCAGGTAATTCAGGGCATGAGTTTCAGTGCATGAGTTTGAGGGCAGGAGTTTCAGGGCATGAGATTCAGGACATGAGTTTCAGTGCATGAGTTTCAGGGCAGGAGTTTCAGGGCAGGAGATTCAGGGCATGAATTTCAGGGCAGGAGTTTTAGGACAGGAGATTCAGGGCATGAGTTTCAGGGCATGAGTGTCAGGGCAGGAGTTTCAGGGCATGTGATTCAGGGCGTGAGCTTCAGGATATGAGATTCATGGCATGAGTTTCAGGGCAGGAGTTTTAGGACAGGAGATTCAGGGCATGAGTTTCAGGGCAGGAGTTTCAGGGCATGTAATTCAGGGCGTGAGTTTAAGGCTATGAGATTCAGGGCATGAGTTTCAGTGCATGAGTATGAGGGCAGGAGTTTCAGGGCATGTGATTCAGGGCATGAGTTTCAGTGCAGGAACTTGAGGGCATGAGATTCAGTGCACGAGTTTCAGAGCATGAGATACAGGGCATGAGATTCAGGGCATGATTTTCAGGGCAGGAGATTCAGTGCACGAGTTTCAGAGCGTGTGATTCAGGGCATGAGATTCAGGGCATGAGTTTCAGGGCAGGAGATTAAGGGCAGGTGTTTCAGTGCAGGAGTTTCAGGGCATGAGATTCAGCGCATGAGATTCAGGGCATGAGTTTCAGGACAGGAGATTCAGGGCATGAGTTTCAGGGCATGAGTTTCAGGGCTTGAGTTTCAGGGCTGGAGTTTCAGGGCATGTGATTCAGGGCGTGAGTTTCAGGATATGAGATTCATGGCATGAGTTTCAGTGCAGGAGTTTCAGGGCATGAGAATCAGGGCATTGGTTTCAGGGCATGAGATTCAGGACAGGAGTTTCAAGGCATGAGATTCAGGGCATGAGTTTCAGGGCATGAGATTCAGGGCAGGTATTTCAGGGCAGGTAATTCAGGGCATGAGTTTCAGTGCATGAGTTTGAGGGCAGGAGTTTCAGGGCATGAGATTCAGGGCATGAGTTTCAGTGCAGGAACTTGAGGTCATGAGATTCAGTGCACGAGTTTCAGGGCATGAGATTCCGGGCATGAGTTTCAGGGCATGAGATTCAGGGCAGGTATTTCAGGGCATGTAATTCAGGGCATGAGTTTCTGGGCAGATGATTCAGGGCAGGAGTTTTAGGGCATGTGATTCAGGGCATGAGTTTCAGTGCATGAGTTTCAGGGCAGGAGTTTCAGGGTATGTGATTTAGGGCATGAGTTTCAGGGCATGAGATTCAGTGCTTGAGTTTCAGGGCATGAGGTTCAGGGCATGAGTTTCAGGGCATGAGATTCAGGGCATGAGTTTCAGTGCAGGAACTTGAGGGCATGAGATTCAGTGCACGAGTTTCAGAGCATGAGATTCAGGGCATGAGATTCAGGGCATGAGTTTCAGGGCAGGAGTTTCAGGGCATGAGATTCAGTGCACGAGTTTCAGAGCATGAGATTCAGGGCATGATTTTCAGGGCAGGAGATTCAGGGCAGGTGTTTCAGTGCAGGAGTTTCTGGGCATGAGATTCAGGGCATGAGATTCAGGGCATGAGTTTCAGGGCATGAGTTTCAGGGCATGAGATTCAGGGCAGGAGATTCAGGGTAGATGTTTCAGTGCAGGAGTTTCAGGGCATGAGTTTCAGTGCAGGAACTTGAGGTCATGAGATTCAGTGCACGAGTTTCAGAGCGTGCGATTCAGGGCATGAGATTCAGGGCATGAGTTTCAGGGCAGGAGTTTCAGGGCATGAGATTCAGGGTATGAGTTTCAGGGCAGGTGATTCAGGGCAGGAGTTTCAGGACATGAGATTCAGGGCATGAGTTTGAGCGCAGGAGTTTCAGGGCATGAGATTCCGGGCATGAGTTTCAGGGCATGAGATTCAGGGCAGGTATTTCAGGGCATGTAATTCAGGGCATGAGTTTCTGGGCAGATGATTCAGGGCAGGAGTTTTAGGGCATGTGATTCAGGGCATGAGTTTCAGTGCATGAGTTTCAGGGCAGGAGTTTCAGGGTATGTGATTTAGGGCATGAGTTTCAGGGCATGAGATTCAGTGCTTGAGTTTCAGGGCATGAGGTTCAGGGCATGAGTTTCAGGGCATGAGATTCAGGGCATGAGTTTCAGTGCAGGAACTTGAGGGCATGAGATTCAGTGCACGAGTTTCAGAGCATGAGATTCAGGGCATGAGATTCAGGGCATGAGTTTCAGGGCAGGAGTTTCAGGGCATGAGATTCAGTGCACGAGTTTCAGAGCATGAGATTCAGGGCATGATTTTCAGGGCAGGAGATTCAGGGCAGGTGTTTCAGTGCAGGAGTTTCTGGGCATGAGATTCAGGGCATGAGATTCAGGGCATGAGTTTCAGGGCATGAGTTTCAGGGCATGAGATTCAGGGCAGGAGATTCAGGGTAGATGTTTCAGTGCAGGAGTTTCAGGGCATGAGTTTCAGTGCAGGAACTTGAGGTCATGAGATTCAGTGCACGAGTTTCAGAGCGTGCGATTCAGGGCATGAGATTCAGGGCATGAGTTTCAGGGCAGGAGTTTCAGGGCATGAGATTCAGGGTATGAGTTTCAGGGCAGGTGATTCAGGGCAGGAGTTTCAGGACATGAGATTCAGGGCATGAGTTTCAGTGCAGGAACTTGAGGTCATGAGATTCAGTGCACGAGTTTCAGAGCGTGAGATTCAGGGCATGAGATTCAGGGCATGAGTTTCAGGGCAGGAGATTCAGGGCAGGTATTTTAGTGCAGGAGTTTCAGGGCATGAGATTCAGGGCATGAGATTCAGGGCATGAGTTTCAGGACAGGAGATTCAGGGCATGAGTTTCAGGGCATGAGTTTCAGGGCAGGAGTTTCAGGGCATGTAATTCAGGGCGTGAGTTTCAGGATATGAGATTCATGGCATGAGTTTCAGTGCAGGAGTTTCAGGGCATGAGAATCAGGGCATTGGTTTCAGGGCATGAGATTCAGGACAGGTGTTTCAAGGCATGAGATTCAGGGCATGAGTTTCAGGGCATGAGATTCAGGGCAGGTATTTCAGGGCAGGTAATTCAGGGCATGAGTTTCAGGGCAGGAGTTTCAGGGCATGTAATTCAGGGCGAGAGTTTCAGGATATGAGATTCATGGCATGAGTTTCAGTGCAGAAGTTTCAGGGCATGAGATTCAGGGCATTGGTTTCAGGGCATGAGATTCAGGACAGGAGTTTCAAGGCATGAGTTTCAGGGCAGGAGTTTTAGGACAGGAGATTCAGGGCATGAGTTTCAGGGCATGAGTTTCAGGGCATGAGTTTCAGGGCAGGAGTTTCAGGGCATGAAATTCAGGGCGTGAGTTTAAGGCTATGAGATTCATGGCATGAGTTTCAGTGCAGGAGTTTCAGGGCATGAGATTCAGGGCATGAGTTTCAGGGCATGAGATTCAGGCAAGGAGTTTCAAGGCATGAGATTCAGGACATGAGTTTCAGTGCATGAGTATGAGGGCAGGAGTTTCAGGGCATGTGATTCAGAGCGAGAGTTTCAGGATATGAGATTCATGGCATGAGTTTCAGTGCAGAAGTTTCAGGGCATGAGATTCAGGGCATTGGTTTCAGGGCATGAGATTCAGGACAGGAGTTTCAAGGCATGAGATTCAGGGCATGAGTTTCAGGGCATGAGATTCAGGGCAGGTATTTCAGGGCAGGTAATTCAGGGCATGAGTTTCAGTGCATGAGTTTGAGGGCAGGAGTTTCAGGGCATGAGATTCAGGACATGAGTTTCAGTGCATGAGTTTCAGGGCAGGAGTTTCAGGGCAGGAGATTCAGGGCATGAATTTCAGGGCAGGAGTTTTAGGACAGGAGATTCAGGGCATGAGTTTCAGGGCATGAGTGTCAGGGCAGGAGTTTCAGGGCATGTGATTCAGGGCGTGAGCTTCAGGATATGAGATTCATGGCATGAGTTTCAGGGCAGGAGTTTTAGGACAGGAGATTCAGGGCATGAGTTTCAGGGCAGGAGTTTCAGGGCATGTAATTCAGGGCGTGAGTTTAAGGCTATGAGATTCAGGGCATGAGTTTCAGTGCATGAGTATGAGGGCAGGAGTTTCAGGGCATGTGATTCAGGGCATGAGTTTCAGTGCAGGAACTTGAGGGCATGAGATTCAGTGCACGAGTTTCAGAGCATGAGATACAGGGCATGAGATTCAGGGCATGATTTTCAGGGCAGGAGATTCAGTGCACGAGTTTCAGAGCGTGTGATTCAGGGCATGAGATTCAGGGCATGAGTTTCAGGGCAGGAGATTAAGGGCAGGTGTTTCAGTGCAGGAGTTTCAGGGCATGAGATTCAGCGCATGAGATTCAGGGCATGAGTTTCAGGACAGGAGATTCAGGGCATGAGTTTCAGGGCATGAGTTTCAGGGCTTGAGTTTCAGGGCTGGAGTTTCAGGGCATGTGATTCAGGGCGTGAGTTTCAGGATATGAGATTCATGGCATGAGTTTCAGTGCAGGAGTTTCAGGGCATGAGAATCAGGGCATTGGTTTCAGGGCATGAGATTCAGGACAGGAGTTTCAAGGCATGAGATTCAGGGCATGAGTTTCAGGGCATGAGATTCAGGGCAGGTATTTCAGGGCAGGTAATTCAGGGCATGAGTTTCAGTGCATGAGTTTGAGGGCAGGAGTTTCAGGGCATGAGATTCAGGGCATGAGTTTCAGTGCAGGAACTTGAGGTCATGAGATTCAGTGCACGAGTTTCAGAGCGTGAGATTCAGGGCATGAGATTCAGGGCATGAGTTTCAGGGCAGGAGTTTCAGGGCATGAGATTCAGGGTATGAGTTTCAGGGCAGGTGATTCAGGGCAGGAGTTTCAGGACATGAGATTCAGGGCATGAGTTTCAGTGCAGGAACTTGAGGTCATGAGATTCAGTGCACGAGTTTCAGAGCGTGAGATTCAGGGCATGAGATTCAGGGCATGAGTTTTAGGGCAGGAGATTCAGGGCTGGTGTTTTAGTGCAGGAGTTTCAGGGCATGAGATTCAGGGCATGAGATTCAGGGCATGAGTTTCAGGACAGGAGATTCAGGGCATGAGTTTCAGGGCATGAGTTTCAGGGCAGGAGTTTCAGGGCATGTAATTCAGGGCGTGAGTTTCAGGATATGAGATTCATGGCATGAGTTTCAGTGCAGGAGTTTCAGGGCATGAGAATCAGGGCATTGGTTTCAGGGCATGAGATTCAGGACAGGAGTTTCAAGGCATGAGATTCAGGGCATGAGTTTCAGGGCATGAGATTCAGGGCAGGTATTTCAGGGCAGGTAATTCAGGGCATGAGTTTCAGGGCAGGAGTTTCAGGGCATGTAATTCAGGGCGTGAGTTTCAGGATATGAGATTCATGACATGAGTTTCAGTGCAGAAGTTTCAGGGCATGAGATTCAGGGCATTGGTTTCAGGGCATGAGATTCAGGACAGGAGTTTCAAGGCAAGAGATTCAGGGCATGAGTTTCAGTGCATGAGATTCAGGGCAGGTATTTCAGGGCAGGTAATTCAGGGCATGAGTTTCAGTGCATGAGTTTGAAGGCAGGAGTTTCAGGGCATGAGATTCAGGGCATGAGTTTCAGTGCATGAGTTTCAGGGCAGGAGGTTCAGGGCATGAGTTTCAGGGCATGAGTGTCAGGGCAGGAGTTTCAGGGCATGTGATTCAGGGCGTGAGTTTCAGGATATGAGATTCATGGCATGAGTTTCAGGGCAGGAGTTTTAGGACAGGAGATTCAGGGCATGAGTTTCAGGGCATGAGAATCAGGGCATTGGTTTCAGGGCATGAGATTCAGGACAGGAGTTTCAATGCATGAGATTCAGGGCATGAGTTTCAGGGCATGAGATTCAGGGCAGGTATTTCAGGGCAGGTAATTCAGGGCATGAGTTTCAGTGCATGAGTTTCAGGGCAGGAGTTTCAGGGCATGAGATTCAGGGCATGAGTTTCAGTGCATGAGTTTGAGCGCAGGTGTTTCAGGGCATGAGATTCCGGGCATGAGTTTCAGGGCATGAGATTCAGGGCAGGTATTTCAGGGCATGTAATTCAGGGCATGAGTTTCTGGGCAGATGATTCAGGGCAGGAGTTTTAGGGCATGTGATTCAGGGCATGAGTTTCAGTGCATGAGTTTCAGGGCAGGAGTTTCAGGGTATGTGATTTAGGGCATGAGTTTCAGGGCATGAGATTCAGTGCTTGAGTTTCAGGGCATGAGGTTCAGGGCATGAGTTTCAGGGCATGAGATTCAGGGCATGAGTTTCAGTGCAGGAACTTGAGGGCATGAGATTCAGTGCACGAGTTTCAGAGCATGAGATTCAGGGCATGAGATTCAGGGCATGAGTTTCAGGGCAGGAGTTTCAGGGCATGAGATTCAGTGCACGAGTTTCAGAGCATGAGATTCAGGGCATGATTTTCAGGGCAGGAGATTCAGGGCAGGTGTTTCAGTGCAGGAGTTTCTGGGCATGAGATTCAGGGCATGAGATTCAGGGCATGAGTTTCAGGGCATGAGTTTCAGGGCATGAGATTCAGGGCAGGAGATTCAGGGTAGGTGTTTCAGTGCAGGAGTTTCAGGGCATGAGTTTCAATGCAGGAACTTGAGGTCATGAGATTCAGTGCACGAGTTTCAGAGCGTGCGATTCAGGGCATGAGATTCAGGGCATGAGTTTCAGGGCAGGAGTTTCAGGGCATGAGATTCAGGGTATGAGTTTCAGGGCAGGTGATTCAGGGCAGGAGTTTCAGGACATGAGATTCAGGGCATGAGTTTCAGTGCAGGAACTTGAGGTCATGAGATACAGTGCACGAGTTTCAGAGCGTGAGTTTCAGGGCATGAGATTCAGGGCATGAGTTTCAGGGCATGAGATTCAGGCAAGGAGTTTCAAGGCATGAGATTCAGGGCATGAGTTTCAGTGCATGAGTATGAGGGCAGGAGTTTCAGGGCATGTGATTCAGGGCGAGAGTTTCAGGATATGAGATTCATGGCATGAGTTTCAGTGCAGAAGTTTCAGGGCATGAGATTCAGGGCATTGGTTTCAGGGCATGAGATTCAGGACAGGAGTTTCAAGGCATGAGATTCAGGGCATGAGTTTCAGGGCATGAGATTCAGGGCAGGTATTTCAGGGCAGGTAATTCAGGGCATGAGTTTCAGTGCATGAGTTTGAGGGCAGGAGTTTCAGGGCATGAGATTCAGGACATGAGTTTCAGTGCATGAGTTTCAGGGCAGGAGTTTCAGGGCATGAGATTCAGGGCATGAGTTTCAGGGCAGGAGTTTTAGGACAGGAGATTCAGGGCATGAGTTTCAGGGCATGAGTTTCAGGGCATGAGTGTCAGGGCAGGAGTTTCAGGGCATGTGATTCAGGGCGTGAGTTTCAGGATATGAGATTCATGGCATGAGTTTCAGGGCAGGAGTTTTAGGACAGGAGAATCAGGGCATGAGTTTCAGGGCATGAGTTTCAGGGCAGGAGTTTCAGGGCATGTAATTCAGGGCGTGAGTTTAAGGCTATGAGATTCAGGGCATGAGTTTCAGTGCATGAGTATGAGGGCAGGAGTTTCAGGGCATGTGATTCAGGGCATGAGTTTCAGTGCAGGAACTTGAGGGCATGAGATTCAGTGCACGAGTTTCAGAGCATGAGATTCAGGGCATGAGATTCAGGGCATGATTTTCAGGGCAGGAGATTCAGTGCACGAGTTTCAGAGCGTGTGATTCAGGGCATGAGTTTCAGGGCATGAGTTTCAGGGCATGAGATTCAG
Organism: Mobula birostris; assembly: GCF_030028105.1. Taxonomy (NCBI): domain Eukaryota; kingdom Metazoa; phylum Chordata; class Chondrichthyes; order Myliobatiformes; family Myliobatidae; genus Mobula; species Mobula birostris. The sequence continues at coordinate 10,729 of NW_027277904.1, forward strand.
GGCAGGAGATTCAGGGTAGGTGTTTCAGTGCAGGAGTTTCAGGGCATGAGTTTCAGTGCAGGAACTTGAGGTCATGAGATTCAGTGCACGAGTTTCAGAGCGTGCGATTCAGGGCATGAGATTCAGGGCATGAGTTTCAGGGCAGGAGTTTCAGGGCATGAGATTCAGGGTATGAGTTTCAGTGCAGGTGATTCAGGGCAGGAGTTTCAGGACATGAGATTCAGGGCATGAGTTTCAGTGCAGGAACTTGAGGTCATGAGATTCAGTGCACGAGTTTCAGAGCGTGAGTTTCAGGGCATGAGATTCAGGGCATGAGTTTCAGGGCATGAGATTCAGGCAAGGAGTTTCAAGGCATGAGATTCAGGGCATGAGTTTCAGTGCATGAGTATGAGGGCAGGAGTTTCAGGGCATGTGATTCAGGGCGAGAGTTTCAGGATATGAGATTCATGGCATGAGTTTCAGTGCAGAAGTTTCAGGGCATGAGATTCAGGGCATTGGTTTCAGGGCATGAGATTCAGGACAGGAGTTTCAAGGCATGAGATTCAGGGCATGAGTTTCAGGGCATGAGATTCAGGGCAGGTATTTCAGGGCAGGTAATTCAGGGCATGAGTTTCAGTGCATGAGTTTGAGGGCAGGAGTTTCAGGGCATGAGATTCAGGACATGAGTTTCAGTGCATGAGCTTCAGGGCAGGAGTTTCAGGGCATGAGATTCAGGGCATGAGTTTCAGGGCAGGAGTTTTAGGACAGGAGATTCAGGGCATGAGTTTCAGGGCATGAGTTTCAGGGCATGAGTGTCAGGGCAGGAGTTTCAGGGCATGAGTGTCAGGGCAGGAGTTTCAGGGCATGTGATTCAGGGCGTGAGTTTCAGGATATGAGATTCATGGCATGAGTTTCAGGGCAGGAGTTTTAGGACAGGAGATTCAGGGCATGAGTTTCAGGGCATGAGTTTCAGGGCATGAGTTTCAGGGCAGGAGTTTCAGGGCATGTAATTCAGGGCGTGAGTTTAAGGCTATGAGATTCAGGGCATGAGTTTCAGTGCATGAGTATGAGGGCAGGAGTTTCAGGGCATGTGATTCAGGGCATGAGTTTCAGTGCAGGAACTTGAGGGCATGAGATTCAGTGCACGAGTTTCAGAGCATGAGATTCAGGGCATGAGATTCAGGGCATGATTTTCAGGGCAGGAGATTCAGTGCACGAGTTTCAGAGCGTGTGATTCAGGGCATGAGATTCAGGGCATGAGTTTCAGGGCAGGAGATTCAGGGCAGGTGTTTCAGTGCAGGAGTTTCAGGGCATGAGATTCAGCGCATGAGATTCAGGGCATGAGTTTCAGGACAGGAGATTCAGGGGATGAGTTTCAGGGCATGAGTTTCAGGGCTTGAGTTTCAGGGCTGGAGTTTCAGGGCATGTGATTCAGGGCGTGAGTTTCAGGATATGAGATTCATGGCATGAGTTTCAGTGCAGGAGTTTCAGGGCATGAGATTCAGGGCATGAGTTACAGGGCAGGTGATTCAGGGCAGGAGTTTCAGGACATGAGATTCAGGGCATGAGTTTCAGTGCAGGAACTTGAGGTCATGAGATTCAGTGCACGAGTTTCAGAGCGTGAGATTCAGGGCATGAGATTCAGGCATGACTTTCAGGCAGGAGATTCAGGGCAGGTGTTTTAGTGCAGGAGGTTCAGGGCATGAGAGTCAGGCATGAGTTTCAGGGCAGGAGATTCAGGGCTTGAGTTTCAGGGCTGGAGTTTCAGGGCATGTGATTCAGGCGTGAGTTTCAGATATGAGATTCATGCATGAGTTTCAGTGCAGGAGTTTCAGGGCATGAGAATCAGGGCATTGGTTCAGGGCATGAGATTCAGGACAGGAGTTTCAAGGCATGAGATTCAGGGCATGAGTTTCAGGGCATGAGATCAGGGCAGGTATTTCAGGGCAGGTAATTCAGGGCATGAGTTTCAGTGCATGAGTTTGAGGGCAGGAGTTTCAGGGCATGAGATTCAGGGCATGAGTTTCAGTGCATGAGTTTGAGCGCAGGAGTTTCAGGGCATGAGATTCCGGGCATGAGTTTCAGGGCATGAGATTCAGGGCAGGTATTTCAGGGCATGTAATTCAGGGCATGAGTTTCTGGGCAGATGATTCAGGGCAGGAGTTTTAGGGCATGTGATTCAGGGCATGAGTTTCAGTGCATGAGTTTTCAGGGCAGGAGTTTCAGGGTATGTGATTTAGGGCATGAGTTTCAGGGCATGAGATTCAGTGCTTGAGTTTCAGGGCATGAGGTTCAGGGCATGAGTTTCAGGGCATGAGATTCAGGGCATGAGTTTCAGTGCAGGAACTTGAGGCATGAGATTCAGTGCACGGAGTTTCAGAGCATGAGATTCAGGGCATGAGATCAGGCAATGAGTTTCAGGGCAGGAGTTTCAGGGCATGAGATTCAGTGCACGAGTTCAGAGCATGAGATTCAGGGCATGATTTTCAGGGCAGGAGATTCAGGGCAGGTGTTTCAGTGCAGGAGTTTCTGGGCATGAGATTCAGGGCATGAGATTCAGGGCATGAGTTTCAGGGCATGAGTTTCAGGGCATGAGATTCAGGGCAGAGATTCAGGGTAGATGTTTCAGTGCAGGAGTTTCAGGCATGAGTTTCAGTGCAGGAACTTGAGGTCATGAGATTCAGTGCACGAGTTTCAGAGCGTGCGATTCAGGGCATGAGATTCAGGGCATGAGTTTCAGGGCAGGAGTTTCAGGGCATGAGATTCAGGGTATGAGTTTCAGGGCAGGTGATTCAGGGCAGGAGTTTCAGGACATGAGATTCAGGCATGAGTTCAGTGCAGGAACTTGAGGTCATGAGATTCAGTGCACGAGTTTCAGAGCGTGAGATTCAGGGCATGAGATTCAGGGCATGAGTTTCAGGGCAGGAGATTCAGGGCAGGGTATTTTAGTGCAGGAGTTTCAGGGCATGAGATTCAGGGCATGAGATTCAGGGCATGAGTTTCAGGACAGGAGATTCAGGGCATGAGTTTCAGGCATGAGTTTCAGGGCAGGAGTTTCAGGGCATGTAATTCAGGGCGTGAGTTTCAGGATATGAGATTCATGGCATGAGTTTCAGTGCAGGAGTTTCAGGGCATGAGAATCAGGGCATTGGTTTCAGGGCATGAGATTCAGGACAGGTGTTTCAAGGCATTGAGATTCAGGGCATGAGTTTCAGGGCATGAGATTCAGGGCAGGTATTTCAGGGCAGGTAATGCAGGGCATGAGTTTCAGGGCAGGAGTTTCAGGGCATGTAATTCAGGGCGAGAGTTTCAGGATTATGAGATTCATGGCATGAGTTTCAGTGCAGAAGTTTCAGGGCATGAGATCAGGGCATTGTTTCAGGGCATGAGATTCAGGACAGGAGTTTCAAGGCATGAGATTCAGGGCATGAGTTTCAGGGCATGAGATTCAGGGCAGGTATTTCAGGGCAGATAATTCAGGGCATGAGTTTCAGTGCATGAGTTTGAGGGCAGGAGTTTCAGGGCATGAGATTCAGGACATGAGTTTCAGTGCATGAGTTTTCAGGGCAGAGTTTCAGGGCATGAGATTCAGGGCATGAGTTTCAGGGCAGGAGTTTTAGACAGGAGATTCAGGGCATGAGTTTCAGGGCATGAGTTTCAGGGCATGAGTTTCAGGGCAGGAGTTTCAGGCATGAAATTCAGGGCGTGAGTTTAAGGCTATGAGATTCATGCATGAGTTTCAGTGCAGGAGTTTCAGGCATGAGATTCAGGGCATGAGTTTCAGGGCATGAGATTCAGGCAAGGAGTTCAAGGCATGAGATTCAGGACATGAGTTTCAGTGCATGAGTATGAGGGCAGGAGTTTCAGGCATGTGATTCAGGGCGAGAGTTTCAGGATATGAGATTCATGGCATGAGTTTCAGTGCAGAAGTTTCAGGGCATGAGATTCAGGGCATTGGTTTCAGGGCATGAGATTCAGGACAGGAGTTTCAAGGCATGAGATTCAGGGCATGAGTTTCAGGGCATGAGATTCAGGGCAGGTATTTCAGGGCAGGTAATTCAGGGCATGAGTTTCAGTGCATGAGTTTGAGGGCAGGAGTTTCAGGGCATGAGATTCAGGACATGAGTTTCAGTGCATGAGTTTCAGGGCAGGAGTTTCAGGGCAGGAGATTCAGGGCATGAATTTCAGGGCAGGAGTTTTAGGACAGGAGATTCAGGCATGAGTTTCAGGGCATGAGTGTCAGGGCAGGAGTTTCAGGGCATGTGATTCAGGGCGTGAGCTTCAGGATATGAGATTCATGGCATGAGTTTCAGGGCAGGAGTTTTAGGACAGGAGATTCAGGGCATGAGTTTCAGGGCAGGAGTTTCAGGGCATGTAATTCAGGGCGTGAGTTTAAGGCTATGAGATTCAGGGCATGAGTTTCAGTGCATGAGTATGAGGGCAGGAGTTTCAGGGCATGTGATTCAGGGCATGAGTTTCAGTGCAGGAACTTGAGGGCATGAGATTCAGTGCACGAGTTTCAGAGCATGAGATACAGGGCATGAGATTCAGGGCATGATTTTCAGGGCAGGAGATTCAGTGCACGAGTTTCAGAGCGTGTGATTCAGGGCATGAGATTCAGGGCATGAGTTTCAGGGCAGGAGATTAAGGGCAGGTGTTTCAGTGCAGGAGTTTCAGGGCATGAGATTCAGCGCATGAGATTCAGGGTATGAGTTTCAGGACAGGAGATTCAGGGCATGAGTTTCAGGGCATGAGTTTCAGGGCTTGAGTTTCAGGGCTGGAGTTTCAGGGCATGTGATTCAGGGCGTGAGTTTCAGGATATGAGATTCAAGGCATGAGTTTCAGTGCAGGAGTTTCAGGGCATGAGATTCAGGGCATGAGTTACAGGCATGTAATTCAGGGCAGGAGTTTCTGGGCAGATGATTCAGGCAGGAGTTTTAGGTCATGTGATTCAGGGCATGAGTTTCAGTGCATGAGTTTCAGGGCAGGAGTTTCAGGGTATGTGAATTAGGGCATGAGTTTCAGGGCATGAGATTCAGGGCTTGAGTTTCAGGGCATGAGGTTCAGGCATGAGTTTCAGGCATAAGATTCAGGGCATGAGTTTCAGTGCAGGAACTTGAGGGCATGAGATTCAGTGCACGAGTTTCAGAGCATGAGATTCTAGGGCAGGAGATTCAGGGCAGGTGTTTCAGTGCAGGCGTTTCAGGGCATGAGATTCAGGGCATGAGATTCGGGGCATGAGTTTCAGGGCATGAGTTTGCAGGGCAGGAGTTTCAGGGCATGAGATTCAGTGCACGAGTTTCAGAGCATGAGATTCAGGCATGATTTTCAGGGCAGGAGATTCAGGGCAGGTGTTTCAGTGCAGGAGTTTCTGGGCATGAGATTCAGGGCATGAGATTCAGGGCATGAGTTTCAGGCATGAGTTTCAGGGCATGAGATTCAGGCATGATTTTCAGGGCAGGAGATTCAGGGTAGGTGTTTCAGTGCAGGAGTTTCAGGGCATGAGTTTCAGTGCAGGAACTTGAGGTCATGAGATTCAGTGCACGAGTTCAGAGCGACAGATCAGGGCATGAGATTCAGGGCATGAGTTTCAGGGCAGGAGTTTCAGGGCATGAGATTCAGGGTATGAGTTTCAGGGCAGGTGATCAGGGCAGGAGTTTCAGGACATGACATTCAGGCATGACTTTCAGTGCAGGAACTTGAGGTCATGAGATTCAGTGCACGAGTTTCAGAGCGTGAGATTCAGGGCATGAGATTCAGGGCATGAGTTTCAGGGCAGGAGATTCAGGGCAGGTGTTTTAGTGCAGGAGTTTCAGGGCATGAGATTCAGGGCATGAGATTCAGGGCATGAGTTTCAGGATATGAGATTCAGCTCATGAGTTTCAGGGCATGAGTTTCAGGGCAGGAGTTACAGGGCATGTAATTCAGGGCGTGAGTTTCAGGATATGAGATTCATGACATGAGTTTCAGTGCAGGAGTTTCTGGCATGAGAATCAGGGCATTGGTTTCAGGCATGAGATTCAGACAGGAGTTTCAGGCATGAGATTCAGGGCATGAGTTTCAGGGCATGAGATTCAGGGCAGTTATTTCAGGGCAGGTAATTCAGGGCATGAGTTTCAGGGCAGGAGTTTCAGGGCATGAAATTCAGGGCGTGAGTTTCAGGATATGAGATTCATGCATGAGTTTCAGTGCAGAAGTTTCAGGCATGAGATTCAGGGCATTGGTTTCAGGGCATGAGATTCAGGACAGGAGTTTCAAGGCATGAGATTCAGGGCATGAGTTTCAGGGCATGAGATTCAGGGCAGGTATTTCAGGGCAGGTAATTCAGGCATGAGTTTCAGTGCATGAGTTTGAGGGCAGGAGTTTCAGGGCATGAGATTCAGGGCATGAGTTTCAGTGCATGAGTTTCAGGAAAGGAGTTTCAGGGCATGAGATTCAGGGCATGAGTTTCAGGGCAGGAGTTTCAGGCATGTAATCAGGGCGAGAGTTTCAGGATATGAGATTCATGGCATGAGTTTCAGTGCAGAAGTTTCAGGGCATGAGATTCAGGGCATTGGTTTCAGGGCATGAGATTCAGGACAGGAGTTTCAAGGCATGAGATTCAGGCATGAGTTTCAGGGCATGAGATTCAGGGCAGGTATTTCAGGGCAGGTAATTCAGGCATGAGTTTCAGTGCATGAGTTTGAGGGCAGGAGTTTCAGGGCATGAGATTCAGGACATGAGTTTCAGTGCATGAGTTTCAGGGCAGGAGTTTCAGGGCATGAGATTCAGGGCATGAGTTTCAGGGCAGGAGTTTTAGGACAGGAGATTCAGGGCATGAGTTTCAGGGCATGAGTTTCAGGGCATGAGTTTCAGGGCAGGAGTTTCAGGGCATGTAATTCAGGGCGTGAGTTTAAGGCTATGAGATTCATGGCATGAGTTTCAGTGCAGGAGTTTCAGGGCATGAGATTCAGGGCATGAGTTCAGGGCATGAGATTCAGGCAAGGAGTTTCAAGGCATGATATTCAGGGCATGAGTTTCAGTGCATGAGTATGAGGCAGGAGTTTCAGGGCATGTGATTCAGGGCGAGAGTTTCAGGATATGAGATTCATGGCATGAGTTTCAGTGCAGAAGTTTCAGGGCATGAGATTCAGGGCATTGGTTTCAGGGCATGAGATTCAGGACAGGAGTTTCAAGGCATGAGATTCAGGGCATGAGTTTCAGGGCATGAGATTCAGGGCAGGTATTTCAGGGCAGGTAATTCAGGGCATGAGTTTCAGTGCATGAGTTTGAGGGCAGGAGTTTCAGGGCATGAGATTCAGGACATGAGTTCAGTGCATGAGTTTCAGGGCAGGAGTTTCAGGGCATGAGATTCAGGGCATGAATTTCAGGGCAGGAGTTTTAGGACAGGAGATTCAGGGCATGAGTTTAAGTGCATGAGTTTCAGGGCATCAGTGTCAGGGCAGGAGTTTCAGGGCATGTGATTCAGGGCGGAGTTTCAGGATATGAGATTCATGGCATGAGTTTCAGGGCAGGAGTTTTAGGACAGGAGATTCAGGGCATGAGTTTCAGGGCATGAGTTTCAGGCATGTAATTCAGGCGTGAGTTTAAGGCATGAGATTCAGGGCATGAGATTCAGGCATGATTTTCAGGGCAGGAGATTCAGTGCACGAGTTTCAGAGCGTGTGATTCAGGGCATGAGATTCAGGGCATGAGTTTCAGGCAGGAGATTAAGGCAGGTGTTTCAGTGCAGGAGTTCAGGGCATGAGATTCAGCGCATGAGATTCAGGGCATGAGTTTCAGGACAGGAGATTCAGGGCATGAGTTTCAGGGCATGAGTTTCAGGGCTTGAGTTTCAGGGCTGGAGTTTCAGGGCATGTGATTCAGAGCGTGAGTTTCAGGATATGAGATTCATGGCATGAGTTTCAGTGCAGGAGGTTCAGGGCATGAGATTCAGGGCATGAGTTACAGAGCAGGTGATTCAGGGCAGGAGTTTCAGGACATGAGATTCAGGGCATGAGTTTCAGTGCAGGAACTTGAGGTCATGAGATTCAGTGCACGAGTTTCAGAGCGTGAGATTCAGGCATGAGATTCAGGGCATGACTTTCAGGGCAGCAGATTCAGGGCAGGTGTTTTAGTGCAGGAGTTTCAGGGCATGAGATTCAGGGCATGAGTTTCAGGGCAGGAGATTCAGGGCATGTGATTCAGGGCGTGAGTTTCAGGGCATGAGATTCAGGGCATGAGTTTCAGGGCAGGTGATTCAGGGCAGGAGTTTCAGGACATGAGATTCAGGGCATGAGTTTCAGTGCAGGAACTTGAGGTCATGAGATTCAGTGCACGAGTTTCAGGGCAGGAGATTCAGGGCAGGTGTTTTAGTTCAGGAGTTTCAGGCATGAGATTCAGGGCATGAGATTCAGGGCAAGAGTTTCAGGACAGGTGATTCAGGGCATGAGTTTCCGGGCATGAGTCTCAGGGCAGGAGATTCAGGGCAGGTGTTTTAGTGCAGGAGTTTCAGGGCATGAGATTCAGGGCATGAGATTCAGGGCAAGAGTTTCAGGACAGGTGATTCAGGGCATGAGTTTCAGGGCATGAGTCTCAGGGCAGGAGTTTCAGGGCATGTAATTCAGGGCGTGAGTTTCAGGATATGAGATTCATGGCATGAGTTTCAGTGCAGGAGTTTCAGGGCTTGAGAATCAGGGCATTGGTTTCAGGGCATGAGATTCAGGACAGGAGTTTCAAGGCATGAGATTCAAGGCATGAGTTTCAGGGCATGAGATTCAGGACAGGTATTTCAGGGCAGGTAATTCAGGGCATGAGTTTCAGTGCCTGAGTTTGAGGGCAGGAGTTTCAGGGCATGAGATTCAGGGCATGAGTTTCAGTGCATGAGTTTGAGGGCAGGAGTTTCAGGGCATGAGATTCCGGGCATGAGTTTCAGGGCATGAGATTCAGGGCAGGTATTTCAGGGCATGTAATTCAGGCATGAGTTTCTGGCAGATGATTCAGGGCAGGAGTTTTAGGGCATGTGATTCAGGGCATGAGTTTCAGTGCATGAGTTTCAGGGCAGGAGTTTCAGGGTATGTGAATTAGGGCATGAGTTTCAGGGCATGAGATTCAGGGCAGGTGTTTTAGTGCAGGAGTTTCAGGGCATGAGATTCAGGGCATGAGATTCAGGGCAAGAGTTTCAGGACAGGTGATTCAGGGCATGAGTTTCAGGGCATGAGTCTCAGGGCAGGAGTTTCAGGGCATGTAATTCAGGGCGTGAGTTTCAGGATATGAGATTCATGGCATGAGTTTCAGTGCAGGAGTTTCAGGGCTTGAGAATCAGGGCATTGGTTTCAGGGCATGAGATTCAGGACAGGAGTTTCAAGGCATGAGATTCAAGGCATGAGTTTCAGGGCATGAGATTCAGGACAGGTATTTCAGGGCAGGTAATTCAGGGCATGAGTTTCAGTGCCTGAGTTTGAGGGCAGGAGTTTCAGGGCATGAGATTCAGGGCATGAGTTTCAGTGCATGAGTTTGAGGCAGGAGTTTCAGGGCATGAGATTCCGGGCATGAGTTTCAGGGCATGAGATTCAGGGCAGGTATTTCAGGGCATGTAATTCAGGGCATGAGTTTCTGGGCAGATGATTCAGGGCAGGAGTTTTAGGGCATGTGATTCAGGGCATGAGTTTCAGTGCATGAGTTTCAGGGCAGGAGTTTCAGGGTATGTGAATTAGGGCATGAGTTTCAGGGCATGAGATTCAGGGCTTGAGTTTCAGGGCATGAGGTTCAGGGCATGAGTTTCAGGGCATAAGATTCAGGGCATGAGTTTCAGTGCAGGAACTTGAGGGCATGAGATTCAGTGCACGAGTTCAGAGCATGAGATTCAGGGCAGGAGATTCAGGGCAGGTGTTTCAGTGCAGGCGTTTCAGGGCATGAGATTCAGGGCATGAGATTCGGGGCATGAGTTTCAGGGCATGAGTTTCAGGGCAGGAGTTTCAGGGCATGAGATTCAGTGCACGAGTTTCAGAGCATGAGATTCAGGGCATGATTTTCAGGGCAGGAGATTCAGCGCAGGTGTTTCAGTGCAGGAGTTTCTGGGCATGAGATTCAGGGCATGAGATTCAGGGCATGAGTTTCAGGGCATGAGTTTCAGGGCATGAGATTCAGGGCATGATTTTCAGGGCAGGAGATTCAGGGTAGGTGTTTCAGTGCAGGAGTTTCAGGCATGAGTTTCAGTGCAGGAACTTGAGGTCATGAGATTCAGTGCACGAGTTTCAGAGCGTGAGATTCAGGGCATGAGATTCAGGGCATGAGTTTCAGGGCAGGAGTTTCAGGGCATGAGATTCAGGGTATGAGTTTCAGGGCAGGTGATTCAGGGCAGGAGTTTCAGGACATGAGATTCAGGGCATGAGTTTCAGTGCAGGAACTTGAGGTCATGAGATTCAGTGCACGAGTTTCAGAGCGTGAGATTCAGGGCATGAGATTCAGGCATGAGTTTCAGGGCAGAGATTCAGGCAGGTGTTTTAGTGCAGGAGTTTCAGGGCATGAGATTCAGGGCATGAGATTCAGGGCATGAGTTTCAGGACAGGAGATTCAGCTCATGAGTTTCAGGGCATGAGTTTCAAGGCAGGAGTTTCAGGGCATGTAATTCAGGGCGTCAGTTTCAGGATATGAGATTCATGCATGAGTTTCAGTGCAGGAGTTTCTGGGCATGAGAATCAGGGCATTGGTTTCAGGGCATGAGATTCAGGACAGGAGTTTCAAGGCATGAGATTCAGGGCATGAGTTTCAGGCATGAGATTCAGGGCAGTTATTTCAGGGCAGGTAATTCAGGGCATGAGTTTCAGGGCATGAGATTCAGGGCATTGGTTTCAGGGCATGAGATTCAGGACAGGAGTTTCAAGGCATGAGATTCAGGGCATGAGTTTCAGGGCATGAGATTCAGGGCAGGTATTTCAGGGCAGGTAATTCAGGGCATGAGTTTCAGTGCATGAGTTTGAGGGCAGGAGTTTCAGGGCATGAGATTCAGGGCATGAGTTTCAGTGCATGAGTTTCAGGGCAGGAGTTTCAGGGCATGAATTTCAGGGCATGAGTTTCAGGGCAGGAGTTTTAGGACAGGAGATTCAGGGCATGAGTTTCAGGGCATGAGTTTCAGGGCATGAGTGTCAGGGCAGGAGTTTCAGGGCATGTGATTCAGGGCGTGAGTTTCAGGATATGAGATTCATGGCATGAGTTTCAGGGCAGGAGTTTTAGGACAGGAGATTCAGGGCATGAGTTTCAGGGCATGAGTTTCAGGGCAGGAGTTTCAGGGCATGTAATTCAGGGCGTGAGTTTAAGGATATGAGATTCAGGCAAGGAGTTTCAAGGCATGAGATTCAGGGCATGAGTTTCAGTGCATGAGTATGAGGGCAGGAGTTTCAGGGCATGTGATTCAGGGCATGAGTTTCAGTGCAGAACTTGAGGGCATGCGATTCAGTGCACGAGTTTCAGAGCATGAGATTCAGGGCATGAGATTCAGGGCATGATTTTCAGGGCAGGAGATTCAGTGCACGAGTTTCAGAGCGTGTGATTCAGGGCATGAGATTCAGGGCATGAGTTTCAGGGCAGGAGATTAAGGGCAGGTGTTTCAGTGCAGGAGTTTCAGGGCATGAGATTCAGCGCATGAGATTCAGGGCATGAGTTTCAGGACAGGAGATTCAGGGCATGAGTTTCAGGGCATGAGTTTCAGGGCTTGAGTTTCAGGGCTGGAGTTTCAGGGCATGAGATTCAGGGCATGAGTTTCAGGGTAGGTGATTCAGGGCAGGAGTTTCAGGACATGAGATTCAGGGCATGAGTTTCAGTGCAGGAACTTGAGGTCATGAGATTCAGTGCACGAGTTTCAGAGCGTGAGATTCAGGGCATGAGATTCAGGGCATGAGTTTCAGGGCAGGAGATTCAGGGCTGGTGTTTTAGTGCAGGAGTTTCAGGGCATGAGATTCAGGGCATGAGATTCAGGGCATGAGTTTCAGGACAGGAGATTCAGGGCATGAGTTTCAGGGCATGAGTTTCAGGGCAGGAGTTTCAGGGCATGTAATTCAGGGCGTGAGTTTCAGGATATGAGATTCATGGCATGAGTTTCAGTGCAGGAGTTTCAGGGCATGAGAATCAGGGCATTGGTTTCAGGGCATGAGATTCAGGACAGGAGTTTCCAGGCATGAGATTCAGGGCATGAGTTTCAGGGCATGAGATTCAGGGCAGGTATTTCAGGGCAGGTAATTCAGGGCATGAGATTCAGGGCAGGTATTTCAGGGCAGGTAATTCAGGGCATGAGTTTCAGTGCAGAAGTTTCAGGGCATGAGATTCAGGGCATTGGTTTCAGGGCATGAGATTCAGGACAGGAGCTTCAAGGCAA
>NW_027277905.1:0-23042 GCF_030028105.1 Mobula birostris
CAGTGTTTTTGTGCACCTCCCACAGCTTCTCCTATATCGATGTGTTTTTACGCACCTCTCATACCTTCCCCTATATCGCTGTGCTTTCGCGCACCTCTCATAGCTTCCCGCATATCACTGTCTTTTTGCGCAATACTCATACCTGCCCCTATATGGCCGTGTTTTCGCAGACCTCTCATAGCTTCCCAAATTTCTGTTTTAGCGCACCTCTCATACCTTCCTAATATTGCTGTGTTTTCATGCACCTCCCATAGATTCCCCTATGTTGCTGTGTTCTCGTACACCTCTAGTCACTTCCCCTATATTGCTCTGCTTTCGTGCACCTCGCATAACATCCCCTATATCGTTGTGTTCTCGCGCACCTCTCATACCTTCCCCTTTTAAGCTGAGTTTTCGCTCATCCCTCATACGTTCCCCTATATTGACATGTTTTCACGCAACTCTCGTACCTTCATGTATATCACCGTGTTTTCGTGCACATCCCATAGCTTCGCCTATATCTCTGTTTTCGCGCACTTCTCATAGCTTCCCCTATATGGCTGTGTTTTCGTACCTCCCATACCTTCCCCTATATGGCTGTGTTTTCGCGCACCTCTCATACTTTCCACTACATCACTTTGTTTTCGCGCACGTCCCATACCTTCCCATATATTGCTCAGCTTTAACGCACCTCCCATAGCTTCCTCTATATCGCCGTGTTTTCACGCACCTCTCATTTATTCCACTATAGCGCTGTGTTTTCGTGCACCTCCCATACTTTCCCCAATATGGCTATGTTTTTGCGCACCTCCCATACCTTCCCCTTATTACTGTGTTTTCGCGCACCTCCCATACTTTCCCCAATATGGCTATGTTTCGCGTACTTCTCATAACTTCCCCTGTATCGCTGTGTTTTTGCGTGCCTAGTACACCTTCCTCTATATCGCAGTGTTTTTGTGCACCTCCCATAGCTTCTCCTATATCGATGTGTTTTTGCGCACCTCTCATACCTTCCCCTTTTTAGCTGAGTTTTCGCTCATCCCTCATACGTTCCCCTATATTGACATGTTTTCACGCAACTCTCGTACCTTGATGTATATCACCGTGTTTTCGTGCACATCCCATAGCTTCGCCTATATCTCTGTGTTTTCGCGCACTTCTCATAGCTTCCCCTATATGGCTGTGTTTTCGTACCTCCCATACCTTCCCCTATATGGCTGTGTTTTTGCGCACCTCTCATACTTTCCACTACATCACTTTGTTTTCGCGCACGTCCCATAGCTTCCCATATATTGCTCAGCTTTAACGCACCTCCCATAGCTTCCTCTATATCGCCGTGTTTTCGCGCACCTCTCATTTATTCCACTATAGCGCTGTGTTTTCGTGCACCTCCCATACTTTCCCCAATATGGCTATGTTTTCGCGCACCTCCCATACCTTCCCCTTATTGCTGTGTTTTCGCGCACCTCCCATACTTTCCCCAATATGGCTATGTTTCGCGTACCTCTCATAACTTCTCCTGTATCGCTGTGTTTTTGCGTGCCTAGTACACCTTCCTCTATATCGCAGTGTTTTTGTGCACCTCCCATAGCTTCTTCTATATCGCTGTGCTTTGGCGCACCTCTCATACCTTCCCCTTTTTAGCTGTGTTTTCGCTCATCCCTCATACGTTCCCTATATTGACATGTTTTCACGCAACTCTCGTACCTTCATGTATATCACCGTGTTTTCGTGCACATCCCATAGCTTCGCCTATATCTCTGTGTTTTCGCGCACTTCTCATACCCTCCCCTATATCGCTGTGCTTTCGCACACCTCTCATAGCTTCGCGCATATCACTGTCTTTTTGCGCAATACTCATACCTGCCCCTATATGGCCGTGTTTTCGCAGACCTCTCATAGCTTCCCAAATTTCTGTTTTAGCGCACCTCTCATACCTTCCTAGTATTGCTGTGTTTTCATGCACCTCCCATAGATTCCCCTATGTTGCTGTGTTCTCGTACACCTCTAGTCACTTCCCCTATATTGCTCTGCTTTCGTGCACCTCACATATCATCCCCTATATCGTTGTGTTCTCTCGCACCTCTCATACCTTCCCCTTTTTAGCTGAGTTTTCGCTCATCATACGTTCCCCTATATTGACATGTTTTCACGCAACTCTCGTACCTTGATGTATATCACTGTGTTTTCGTGCACATCCATAGCTTCGCCTATATCTCTGTGTTTTCGCGCACTTCTCATAGCTTCCCCTATATGGCTGTGTTTTCGTACCTCCCATACCTTCCCCCTATATGGCTGTGTTTTCGCGCACCTCTCATACTTTCCACTACATCACTTTGTTTTCGCGCACGTCCCATACCTTCCCATATATTGCTCAGCTTTAACGCACCTCCCATAGCTTCCTCTATATCGCCGTGTTTTCGCGCACCTCTCATTTATTCCACTATAGCGCTGTGTTTTCGTGCACCTCCCATACTTTCCCCAATATGGCTATGTTTTTGCGCACCTCCCATACCTTCCCCTTATTGCTGTGTTTTCGCTCACCTCCCATACTTTCCCCAATATGGCTATGTTTTGCGTACCTCTCATAACTTCTCCTGTATCGCTGTGTTTTTGCGTGCCGAGTACACCTTCCTCTATATCGCAGTGTTTTTGTGCACCTCCCATAGCTTCTCCTATATCGATGTGTTTTTGCGCACCTCTCATACCTTCCCCTATATCGCTGTGCTTTCGCGCACCTCTCATAGCTCCCCGCATATCACTGTCTTTTTGCGCAATACTCATACCTGCCCCTATATGGCCGTGTTTTCGCAGACCTCTCATAGCTTCCCAAATTTCTGTTTTAGCGCACCTCTCATACCTTCCTAATATTGCTGTGTTTTCATGCACCTCCCATAGATTCCCCTATGTTGCTGTGTTCTCGTACACCTCTAGTCACTTCCCCTATATTGCTCTGCTTTCGTGCACCTCGCATAACATCCCCTATATCGTTGTGTTCTCGCGCACCTCTCATACCTTCCCCTTTTTAGCTGAGTTTTCGCTCATCCCTCATACGTTCCCCTATATTGACATGTTTTCACGCAACTCTCGTACCTTCATGTATATCACTGTGTTTTCATGCACATCCCATAGCTTCGCCTATATCTCTGTGTTATCGCGCACTTCTCATAGCTTCCCCGATATGGCTGTGTTTTCGTACCTCCCATACCTTCCCCTATATGGCTGTGTTTTCGCGCACCTCTCATACTTTCCACTACATCACTTTGTTTTCGCGCACGTCCCACACCTTCCCATATATTGCTCAGCTTTAACGCACCTCCCATAGCTTCCTCTATATCGCCGTGTTTTCGCGCACCTCTCATTTATTCCACTATAGCGCTGTGTTTTCGTGCACCTCCCATACTTTCCCCAATATGGCTATGTTTTCGCGCACCTCCCATAACTTCCCCTTATTGCTGTGTTTTCGCGCAGCTCCCATACTTTCCCCAATATTGCTATATTTTGCGTACCTCTCATAACTTCCCCTGTATCGCTGTGTTTTTGCGTGCCTAGTACACCTTCCTCTATATCGCAGTGTTTTTGTGCACCTCCCATAGCCTCTCCTATATCGATGTGTTTTTGCGCACCTCTCATACCTTCCCCTATATCGCTGTGCTTTGGCGCACCTCTCATAGCTTCCCGCATATCACTGTCTTTTTTTCGCAATACTCATACCTGCCCCTATATGGCCGTGTTTTCGCAGACCTCTCATAGCTTCCCAAATTTCTGTTTTAGCGCACCTCTCATACCTTCCTAATATTGCTGTGTTTTCATGCACCTCCCATAGATTCCCCTATGTTGCTCTGTTCTCGTACACCTCTAGTCACTTCCCCTATATTGCTCTGCTTTCGTGCACCTCGCATAACATCCCCTATATCGTTGTGTTCTCGCGCACCTCTCATACCTTCCCCTTTTTAGCTGAGTTTTCGCTCATCCCTCATACGTTCCCCTATATTGACATGTTTTCACGCAACTCTCGTACCTTCATGTATATAACCGTGTTTTCGTGCACATCCCATAGCTTCGCCTATATCTCTGTTTTCGCGCACATCTCATAGCTTCCCCTATATGGCTGTGTTTTCGTACCTCCCATACCTTCCCCAAAATGGCTGTGTTTTCGCGCACCTCTCATACTTTCCACTACATCACTTTGTTTTCGCGCACGTCCCATACCTTCCCATATATTGCTCAGCTTTAACGCACCTCCCATAGCTTCCTCTATATCGCCGTGTTTTCACGCACCTCTCATTTATTCCACTATAGCGCTGTGTTTTCGTGCACCTCCCATACTTTCCCCAATATGGCTATGTTTTCGCGCACCTCCCATACCTTCCCCTTATTGCTGTGTTTTCGCGCACCTCCCATACTTTCCCCAATATGGCTCTGTTTCGCGTACCTCTCATAACTTCCCTGTATCGCTGTGTTTTTGCGTGCCTAGTACACCTTCCTCTATATCGCAGTGTTTTTGTGCACCTCCCATAGCTTCTCCTATATCGCTGTGCTTTGGCGCACCTCTCATACCTTCCCCTTTTTAGCTGAGTTTTCGCTCATCCCTCATACGTTCCCTATATTGACATGTTTTCACGCAACTCTCGTACCTTCATGTATATCACCGTGTTTTCGTGCACATCCCATAGCTTCGCCTATATCTCTGTGTTTTCGCACACTTCTCATACCCTCCCCTATATCGCTGTGCTTTCGCGCACCTCTCATAGCTTCGCGCATATCACTGTCTTTTTGCGCAATACTCATACCTGCCCCTATATGGCCGTGTTTTCGCAGACCTCTCATAGCTTCCCAAATTTCTGTTTTAGCGCACCTCTCATACCTTCCTAGTATTGCTGTGTTTTCATGCACCTCCCATAGATTCCCCTATGTTGCTGTGTTCTCGTACACCTCTAGTCACTTCCCCTATATTGCTCTGCTTTCGTGCACCTCACATATCATCCCCTATATCGTTGTGTTCTCTCGCACCTCTCATACCTTCCCCTTTTTAGCTGAGTTTTCGCTCATCCCTCATACGTTCCCCTATATTGACATGTTTTCACGCAACTCTCGTACCTTGATGTCTATCACTGTGTTTTCGTGCACATCCCATAGCTTCGCCTATATCTCTGTGTTTTCGCGCACTTCTCATAGCTTCCCCTATATGGCTGTGTTTTCGTACCTCCCATACCTTCCCCTATATGGCTGTGTTTTCGCGCACCTCTCATACTTTCCACTACATCACTTTGTTTTCGCGCACGTCCCATACCTTCCCATATATTGCTCAGCTTTAACGCACCTCCCATAGCTTCCTCTATATCGCCGTGTTTTCGCGCACCTCTCATTTATTCCACTATAGCGCTGTGTTTTCGTGCACCTCCCATACTTTCCCCAATATGGCTATGTTTTTGCGCACCTCCCATACCTTCCCCTTATTGCTGTGTTTTCGCGCACCTCCCATACTTTCCCCAATATGGCTATGTTTCGCGTACCTCTCATAACTTCCCCTGTATCGCTGTGTTTTTGCGTGCCGAGTACACCTTCCTCTATATCGCAGTGTTTTTGTGCACCTCCCTTAGCTTCTCCTATATCGATGTGTTTTTGCGCACCTCTCATACCTTCCCCTATATCGCTGTGCTGTGGCGCACCTCTCAGACCTTCCCCTTTTTAGCTGAGTTTTCGCTATCCCTCATACGTTCCCCTATATTGACATGTTTTCACGCAACTCTCGTACCTTCATGTATATCACTGTGTTTTCGTGCACATCCCATAGCTTCGCCTATATCTCTGTGTTTTCGCGCACTTCTCATAGCTTCCCCTATATCGCTGTGCTTTCGAGCACCTCTCATAGCTTCCGGCATATCACTGTTTTTTTGCGCAATACTCATACCTGCCCCTATATGGCCGTGTTTTCGCAGACCTCTCATAGCTTCCCAAATTTCTGTTTTAGCGCACCTCTCATACCTTCCTAATATTGCTGTGTTTTCATGCACCTCCCATAGATTCCCCTATGTTGCTGTGTTCTCGTACACCTCTAGTCACTTCCCCTATATTGCTCTGCTTTCGTGCACCTCGCATAACATCCCCTATATCGTTGTGTTCTCGCGCACCTCTCATACCTTCCCCTTTTTAGCTGAGTTTTCGCTCATCCCTCATACGTTCCCCTATATTGACATGTTTTCACGCAACTCTCGTACCTTCATGTATATCACCGTGTTTCCGTGCACATCCCATAGCTTCGCCTATATCTCTGTGTTTTCGCGCACTTCTCATAGCTTCCGCTATATGGCTGTGTTTTCGCGCACCTCTCATACTTTCCACTACATCACTTTGTTTTCGCGCACGTCCCATACCTTCCCACATATTGCTCAGCTTTAACGCACCTCCCATAGCTTCCTCTATATCGCCGTGTTTTCGCGCACCTCTCATTTATTCCACTATAGAGCTGTGTTTTCGTGCACCTCCCATACTTTCCCCAATATGGCTATGTTTTCGCGCACCTCCCAGACCTTCCCCTTATTGCTGTGTTTTCGCGCACCTCCCATACTTTCCCCAATATGGCTGTTTCGTGTACCTCTCATAACTTCCCCTGTATCGCTGTGTTTTTGCGTGCCTAGTACACCTTCCTCTATATCGCAGTGTTTTTGTGCACCTCCCATAGCTTCTCCTATATCGATGTGTTTTTGCGCACCTCTCATACCTTCCCCTATATCGCTGTGCTTTCGCGCACCTCTCATAGCTTCCCGCATATCACTGTCCTTTTTTCGCAATACTCATACCTGCCCCTATATGGCCGTGTTTTCGCAGACCTCTCATAGCTTCCCAAATTTCTGTTTTAGCGCACCTCCCATACCTTCCTAATATTGCTGTGTTTTCATGCACCTCCCATAGATTCCCCTATGTTGCTGTGTTCTCGTACACCTCTAGTCACTTCCCCTATATTGCTCTGCTTTCGTGCACTTCGCATAACATCCCCTATATCGTTGTGTTCTCGCGCACCTCTCATACCTTCCCCTTTTTAGCTGAGTTTTCGCTCATCCCTCATACGTTCCCCTATATTGACATGTTTGCACGCAACTCTCGTACCTTCATGTATATCACCGTGTTTTCGTGCACATCCCATAACTTCGCCTATATCTCTGTGTTTTCGCGCACTTCTCATAGCTTCCCCTATATGGCTTTGTTTTCGTACCTCCCATACCTTCCCCTATATGGCTGTGTTTTCGCGCACCTCTCATACTTTCCACTACATCACTTTGTTTTCGCGCACGTCCCATACCTTCCCATATATTGCTCAGCTTTAACGCACCTCCCATAGCTTCCTCTATATCGCCGTGTTTTCGCGCACCTCTCATTTATTCCACTATAGCGCTGTGTTTTCTTGCACCTCCCATACTTTCCCCAATATGGCTATGTTTTCGCGCACCTCCCATACCTTCCCCTTATTGCTGTGTTTTCGCGCACCTCCCATACTTTCCCCAATATGGCTGTTTCGTGTACCTCTCATAACTTCCCCTGTATCGCTGTGTTTTTGCGTGCCTAGTACACCTTCCTCTATATCGCAGTGTTTTTGTGCACCTCCCATAGCTTCTCCTATATCGATGTGTTTTTGCGCACCTCTCATACCTTCCGCTATATCGCTGTGCTTTGGCGCACCTCTCATACCTTCACCTTTTTAGCTGAGTTTTCGCTCATCCCTCATACGTTCCCCTATATTGACATGTTTTCACGCAACTCTCGTACCTTCATGTATATCACTGTGTTTTCGTGCACATCCCATAGCTTCGCCTATATCTCTGTGTTTTCGCGCACTTCTCATAGCTTCCCCTATATGGCTGTGTTTTCGTACCTCCCATACTTTCCCCAATATGGCTGTTTCGCGTACCTCTCATAACTTCCCCTGTATCGCTGTGTTTTTGCGTGCCTCTCATACCTTCACCTTTTTAGCTGAGTTTTCGCTCATCCCTCATACGTTCCCCTATATTGACATGTTTTCACGCAACTCTCGTACCTTCCTCTATATCGCAGTGTTTTTGTGCACATCCCATAGCTTCGCCTATATCTCTGTGTTTTCGCGCACTTCTCATACCTTCCCCTATATCGCTGTGCTTTCGCGCACCTCTCATAGCTTCCCGCATATCACTGTCTTTTTGCGCAATACTCATACCTGCCCCTATATGGCCGTGTTTTCGGCGACCTCTCATAGCTTCCCAAATGTTTGTTTTAGCGCACCTCTCATACCTTCCTAATATTGCTGTGTTTTCATGCACCTCCCATAGATTCCCCTATGTTGCTCTGTTCTCGTACACCTCCAGTCACTTCCCCTTTATTGCTCTGCTTTCGTGCACCTCGCATAACATCCCCTATATCGTTGTGTTCTCGCGCACCTCTCATATCTTCCCCTTTTTAGCTGAGTTTTCGCTCATCCCTCATACGTTCCCCTATATTGACATGTTTTCACGCAACTCTCGTACCTTCATGTATATCACCGTGTTTTCGTGCACATCCCATAGCTTCTCCTATATCTCTGTGTTTTCACGCACTTCTCATAGCTTCCCCTATATGGCTGTGTTTTCGTACCTCCCATACCTTCTCCTATATAACTGTGTTTTCGCGCACCTCTCATACTTTCCACTACATCACTTTGTTTTCGCGCACGTCCCATACCTTCCCATATATTGCTCAGCTTTAACGCACCTCCCATAGCTTCCTCTATATCGCCGTGTTTTCGCGTACCTCTCATTTATTCCATTATAGCGCTGTGTTTTTGTGCACCTCCCATACTTTCCCCAATATGGCTATGTTTTTGCGCACCTCCCATACCTTCCCTTTATTGCTGTGTTTTCGCGCACCTCCCATACTTTCCCCAATATGGCTGTTTCGCGTACCTCTCATAACTTCCCCTGTATCGCTGTGTTTTTGCGTGCCTGGTACACCTTCCTCTGTATCGCAGTGTTTTTGTGCACCTCCCATAGCTTCTCCTATATCGATGTGTTTTTGCGCACCTCTCATACCTTCCCCTATATCGCTGTGCTTTCGCGCACCTCTCATAGCTTCCCGCATATCACTGTCTTTTTGCGCAATACTCATACCTGCCCCTATATGGCCGTGTTTTCGCAGACCTCTCATAGCTTCCCAAATTTCTGTTTTAGCGCACCTCTCATACCTTCCTAATATTGCTGTGTTTTCATGCACCTCCCATAGATTCCCCTATGTTGCTCTGTTCTCGTACACCTCTAGTCACTTCCCCTATATTGCTCTGCTTTCGTGCACCTCGCATAACATCCCCTATATCGTTGTGTTCTCGCGCACCTCTCATACCTTCCCCTTTTTAGCTGAGTTTTCGCTCATCCCTCATACGTTCCCCTATATTGACATGTTTCACGCAAGTCTCATACCTTCATGTATATCACCGTGTTTTCGTGCACATCCCATAGCTTTGCTTATATCTCTGTGTTTTCGCGCACTTCTCATAGCTTCCCCTATATGGCTGTGTTTTCGTACCTCCCATACCTTCCCCTATATGGCTGTGTTTTTTTTGGCGCACGTCCCATACCTTCCGCTACGTGACTGTCTTTTTGTGCACCTCTCATAACTTCCCCTATATCTCCCTGTTTTAAAGCACCTCCCATAGCTTCCCATATATCACCGTGTTTTAGCGCACATCTCATAGCTTCCCAGATATTGCAATGTTTTTTAGCACCTCTCATACCTTCTCCTATATCGCTGTGTTTTCGCGCACCTCGCATAGCTTCCCATATATCGCTATGTTTTCGCGCACCACTCATACCTTCTCCTATATCGCCTTTTATTTCATGCACCTCCCATAGCTTCCGCGAAATCGCTGTGTTTTCTCGCACATCTCATACCTTCCCCTATATCGCTCTGTTTTCATGCATCTCCTATAGCTTCACATATATCGCTGTGTTTTCGCGCACTTCTCATACCTTCCACTATATCGCTGTGTTTTCGTGCACCTCTGGTAGCTTCCGTTATGTCGTTGTGTTCTCGTGCACCTCTCGTCACTTCCTCTATTTCGCTCGGCTTTCGTGCACCTCGCATAGCATCCCCTATGACTTTGTGTTTTCGCGCACCTCTCACACCTTCACTTATATCGCCGTGTTTTTGCACACCTCCCATACCTTCCCCAATATTGCGTATTTTCGCGCTCCTCCAAAAGCTTCCCCCATATCGCTGTGTTTTCACTCACATCTCATAAATTTCTGTATCACCGTATTTTCGTTCACCTCTCATACATTCTCCTACATCGCCGTGCTTTCGTGCACCTCTCATACCTTCCATTATATTGCTGTGTTTTTGCGCACCTCCCATACCTTCCCCAATATGGCTGTGTTTTCGCGCAGCTCTCTTAACTTGCCCTGTATCGCTGTGTTTTTGCACACGTCTCATAGAATCTTCTATATCGCCGTGTTTTCACGCACCTCTGATATCTTCCCCTATATTGCCGTGTTTTCGTGCATCTCGCATAGCATCCCGCATATCGTTGTGTTTTCACACACCTCTCATATCTTCCCCTTTTTAAATGAGTTTTCGCTCATCTCTCCTACCTTTCCCTATATCGACGTGTTTCATGCACCTCTCATACCTTCCCATATATCGCTGTGGTTTCACGCACCTCTGATATCTTCCCCTATATTGCCGTGTTTTCGCGCACCTCGCATAGCTTCCCGCATATTTTTGTGTTTTCACACACCTCTCATATCTTCCCCTTTTTAGATAAGTTTTCACTCATCTCTCATACTTTCCCCTGTCTCAACGTGTTTCACGCACCTCTCATACCTTCCCATATATAGCTGTGTTTTCGCGCACCTCTCATAGCATCCCCTATATTGCTGTGTTTTCACGCATCTCTCATCCCTTTCCCATATCGCTGTGACTTGGTGCACCTCCCATTGCTTCCCATATATCGCTGTGTTTTTCTGCACTTCTCATACTTTCCCCTCTATCGCTGAGTTTTTGCTTCCCTCTCATAGCATCCTTTATATCGCCATGTTTTCGCGCACCTCTCATACCTTCCCCTTTTTAGCTGAGTTTTCGCTCATCTCTCATACCTTCTCCTATATCGCCGTGTTTTCACGCTCCTCCTATAGCTTCCTCTCCTCTGTCACGTGAAAACACGGCGATATAGGGGAAGGTATGGGAAGTGTGCAAAAACACAGCGATACAAGGGAAGTTATGAGAGGTGCGTGAAAATACAACCATATTAGGGAAGGTATGGGAGGTGCGTGATAACACAGCGATAAGGGGAAGGTATGGGAGGTGCGTGACAAAACAGTGCTACAGTGGAATAAATGAGAGGTGCACGAAAACACGGCGATATAGAGCTAGCTATGGGAGGTGTACGAAAGCTGAGCAACATATGGGAAGGTATGGGACGTGCGCAGAAACGCAGTGATATAGTGGAAGGTATGAGAGGTGCGTGAAAACACAGTGATGTAGGCGAAGGTATCGGATGTGTGCGAAAACATGGCAATATACGTGAAGATTTGGGAGGTGCGCGAAAACACAACTATATAGGGGATGCTATGCGAGGTGCGCGAAAGCAGAGCGATATAGGGGAAGTGATGAGAGGTGCACGAGAACACAGCGACATAGGGGAAGCTATGGGAGGTGCGTGAAAACACAACAATACGGGGGAAAGTAGAGGTCTGCGAAAACACGGTGATAGAGGGGCAGGTATGAGAGGTGCGCAAAATGACAGTGATATGCGGGAAGCTATGAGAGGTGCGCGAAAACACGGCGATATAGGGGAAGTTATGTGAGGTGTGCGAAAACACGACGATATAGGGGAAGGTATGAGAGGGGCGCGAGAAAACATGGATATAGCGGAAGCTATGGGAGGTGCGCAAACACACGGCGATATATGTAAAGGTATGAGAGGTGCTTGAAAACACGTTGATATAGGGGAAGTGATCAGAGGTGCGCGAAAATGCAGCGATGTAGGGGATGACATAAGAGCTGCGTGAAAACACAGTGATATAGGGGAAGGTATGAGAGGTGCACAAAAACAGAGCGATATAGAGGAAGCTATGGGAGGTGTGCGAAAACACAGCGATATAGGGGAAGGGATGAGAGGTGCGTGAAAACACAGCGATATAGGGGAAGCTATGGGAGGTGCGTGAAAACACAGCGATATAGGGGAATGTATGGGAGGTGTGTTAAAACACTGTGATACAGGGGAAGATATAGGAGGTGCGTGAAAACATGGCGATATAGCGGAAGTTATGAGAGATGAGCAAAAACTCAGCTAAAAAGGGGAATGTATGAGAGGTGCGCGAGAATACGGCAATATAGGCAAAGCTGCGAGAGGTGAGCAAAAACATAGCGATATAGGGGAAGGTATGAGGGGTGCGCGAAAATACAACGATATAGCGGAAGCTATGCGAGATGTGCGAAAACACAGCGATATCAGGGAAATTATGAGAGGTGCCCGAAAACACATCAATATAGGGGAAGCTACGAGAGGTGCGCAAAAACACAGCGATATAGTGGAAGGTATGAGAGGTGCGCGAAAACACAGCGATATATGGGAAGCTATGGGAGGTGCATGAAAACAGAGCGAGAAAGGGGAAGGTATGAGAGGTGTGAGAAAACACAGCAATATAGGGGGAGCTATGGGAGGTGCGTGAAAGCATGGCGATATATGGAGAAGGCATGAGAGGTGTGCGGAAACAGTGTTTGAGGTGAAGCTATGCGAGGTGCGCGAAAACACGGCGATATAGGGGAAGCTATGAGAGGTGCGCGAAAACACAACATTTTGGGGGAAGCTATGAGAGGTGCGCGAAAATATTGCAACATATAGAAACCTATGAGAGGTGCACGAGAGCACAGCAATAGAGGGGATGCTATGAGAGGTGTGCGATAACACAGCAAAAAAGGTGAAGGTATGAGAAGTGTGCGAAAACACTGCGATACAGGAGGCTAGGCGTGAGGAGGTTAGTTCACAACAGGGGGATAGGAACCACTGCAGAGAGACAGTGGGGTGTAAAGTGAGAGTAGAAGCAAAAAGTACTAAGGAGAAGAGTAAAAGTGGCAGGCCGACAAATCCAGGGCAAGCATTAAAAACGGCCACTTTTCAGCATAATTGTATAAGGGCTAAGAGAGTTGTAAAAGAGCGCCTGAAGGCTTTGTGTGTCAATGCAAGGAGCATTCGTAATAAGGTGGATGAATTGAAAGTGCAGATTGTTATTGATGATTATGATATAGTTGGGATCACAGAGACATGGCTCCAGGGTGACCAAGGATGGGAGCTCAACGTTCGAGGATATTCAATATTCAGGAGGAATAGACATGAAGGAAGGGGAGGTGGGGTGGCGTTGCTGGTTAAAGAAGAGATTAACACAATAGAAAGGAAGGACATAAGCCGGGAAGATGTGGAATCGATATGGGTAGAGCTGCGTAACACTAAGGGGCAGAAGACGCTGGTGGGAGTTGTGTACAGGCCACCTAACAGTAGTAGTGAGGTCGGAGATGGTATTAAACAGGAAATTAGAAATGTGTGCAATAAAGGAACAGCAGTTATAATGGGTGACTTCAATCTACATGTAGATTGGGTGAACCAAATTGGTAAAGGTGCTGAGGAAGAGGATTTCTTGGAATGTATGCGGGATGGTTTTTTGAACCAACATGTCGAGGAACCAACTAGAGAGCAGGCTATTCTGGACTGGGTTTTGAGCAATGAGGAAGGGTTAATTAGCAACCTTGTCGTGAGAGGCTCCTTGGAAAATTCGACCATAATATGGTGGAATTCTTCATTAAGATGCAGAGTGACATAGTTAATTCAGAAACAAAGGTTCTGAACTTAAAGAGGAGTAACTTTGAAGGTATGAGACGTGAATTAGCTAAGATAGACTGGCAAATGACACTTAAAGGATCGACGGTGGATATGCAATGGCAAGCATTTAAAGGTTGCATGGATGAACTACAACAATTGTTCATCCCAGTTTGGCAAAAGAATAAATCAAGGAAGGTAGTGCACCCGTGGCTGACAAGAGAAATTAAGGATAGTATCAATTCCAAAGAAGAAGCATACAAATTAGCCAGAGAAAGTGGCTCACCTGAGGACTGGGAGAAATTCAGAGTTCAGCAGAGGAGGACAAAGGTCTTAATTAAGAAGGGGAAAAAAGATTATGAGAGAAAACTGGCAGGGAACATAAAAACTGACTGTAAAAGCTTTTATAGATATGTAAAAAGGAAAAGACTGGTAAAGACAAATATAGGTCCCCTACAGACAGAAACAGATGAATTGATTATGGGGAGCAAGGACATGGCAGACCAATTGAATAATTATTTTGGTTCTGTCTTCACTAAGGAGGACATAAATAATCTTCCAGAAATAGTAGGGGACAGAGGGTCCAGTCAGATGGAGGAACTGAGTGAAATACATGTTAGCAGGGAAGTGGTGTTAGGTAAATTGAAAGGATTGAAGGCAGATAAATCCCCAGGGCCAGATGGTCTGCATCCTAGAGTGCTTAAGGAAGTAGCCCAAGAAATAGTGGATGCATTAGTGATAATTTTTCAAAACTCGTTAGATTCTGGACTAGTTCCTGAGGATTGGAGGGTGGCTAATGTAACCCAACTTTTTAAATAAGGAGGGAGAGAGAAACCGGGGAATTATAGACCGGTTAGCCTAACGTCGGTGGTGGGGAAACTGCTGGAGTCAGTTATCAAAGATGTGATAACAGCACATTTGGAAAGCAGTGAAATCATCAGACAAAGTCAGCATGGATTTGTGAAAGGAAAATCATGTCTGACGAATCTCATAGAATTTCTTGAGGATGTAACTAGTAGAGTGGATAGGGGAGAACCAGTGGATGTGGTATATCTGGATTTTCAAAAGGCTTTTGACAAGGTCCCACACAGGAGATTAGTGTGCAAACTTAAAGCACACGGTATTGGGGGTAAGGTATTGATGTGGATGGAGAATTGGTTAGCAGACAGGAAGCAAAGAGTGGGAATAAACGGGACCTTTTCAGAATGGCAGGCGGTGACTAGTGGGGTACCGCAAGGCTCAGTGCTGAGACCCCAGTTGTTTACAATATATATTAATGACTTGGATGAGGGAATTAAATGCAGCATCTCCAAGTTTGCGGATGACACGAAGCTGGGTGGCAGGGTTAGCTGTGAGAAGGATGCTAAGAGGATGCAGAGTGACTTGGATAGGTTGGGTGAGTGGGCAAATTCATGGCAGATGCAATTTAATGTGGATAAATGTGAAGTTATCCACTTTGGTGGCAAAAATAGGAAAACAGATTATTATCTGAATGGTGGCCGATTAGGAAAAGGGGAGGTGCACCGAGACCTGAGAGTCATTATACAGCAGTCATTGAAAGTGGGCATGCAGGTACAGCAGGCGGTGAAAAAGGCGAATGGTATGCTGGCATTTATAGCGAGAGGATTCGAGTACAGGAGCAGGGAGGTACTACTGCAGTTGTACAAGGCCTTGGTGAGACCACACCTGGAGTATTGTGTGCAGTTTTGGTCCCCTAATCTGAGGAAAGACATCCTTGCCATAGAGGGAGTACAAAGAAGGTTCACCAAATTGATTCCTGGGATGGCAGGACTTTCATATGAAGAAAGACTGGATGAACTGGGCTTGTACTCGTTGGAATTTAGAAGATTAAGGGGGGATCTGATTGAAACGTATAAAATCCTAAAGGGATTGGACAGGCTAGATGCAGGAAGATTGTTCCCGATGTTGGGGAAGTCCAGAACTAGGGGTCAAAGTTTGAGGATAAAGGGGAAGCCTTTTAGGACCCGAGATTAGGAAAAGCTTCTTCATACGGCGAGTGGTGAATATGTGGAATTCTCTGCAACAGGAAACAGTTGAGGCCAGTTCATTGACTATATTTAAGAGGGAGTTAGATATGGCCCTTGTGGCTACGGGGATCAGGGGGTATGGAGGGAAGGCTGGTGCAGGGTTCTGAGTTGGATGATCAGCCATGATCATAATAAATGGCGGTGCAGGCTCGAAGAGCCGAATCGCCTACTCCTACACCTATTTTCTATGTTTCTATGTTTCTATGTGTGCGAAAGCACAACGATATAGGGGAAGGTATGAGAGGAGCACAAAACACAGCGATATATGGGAAGCTATGAGAGGTGTGCGAAAGCACGGCGATATTGGGGAAGGTATGAGAGGTGCGCGAAAACACAGTGATATAGGGGAAGATATGGGAGGTGCGCGAAAACACGGTGATATACGTGAAGGTATGAGAGGTGCGTGAAAACACGTCGATATAGGGGAAGGTATGAGAGATGAGCAAAAACTCAGTTAAAATGGGGAAGGTATGAGAGGTGCGTGAGAACATGGCGATATAGGAAAAGCTATCAGAGGTGAGCAAAAACACAGCGATATAGGGGAAGGTATTAGAGGTGTGTGAAAACACAACGATATAGGGGAAGCTATGCGAGGTGCGTGAAAACACAGCGATATAGGGGAAGCTATGGGAGGTGCGTGAAAACACTGCAATGCAGGGGAAGGTATGAGAGGTACGCGAAAACACAGTGATATAGGGGGAGATATAGGAGATGCACGAAAACAGGGCAATATAGGGGAAGGTATGAGAGATGAGCAAAAACTCAGCTAAAAAGGGGAAGGTATGAGAGGTGCGCGAGAACACGGCAATATAGGCAAAGCTGTGATAGGTGAGCAAAAACACAACGATATAGGGGAAGCTATGTGAGATGCGTGAAAACACAGCGATATCACGGAAATTATGAGAGCTGTGTGAAAACACAGCGATATCAAGGAAATTATGAGAGGTGCCCGAAAGCACATCAATATAGGGGAAGCTACGAGAGGTGCGCGATAACACAGCGATATAGTGGAAGGTATAAGAGGTGCGCGAAAACACAGCGATATATGGGAATCTATGGGAGGTGCATGAAAACAGTGCGAGAAAGGGGAAGGTATGAGAGGTGTGAGAAAACACAGCAATATAGCGGGAGCTATGGGAGGTGCGTAAAAGCATGGCGATATATGGAGAAGGTATGAGAGGTGTGCGAAAACATAGTGGTGGAGGTGAATCTATGCGAGATGCGCAAAACAACGGCGATATAGGGGAGGCTATGAGAAGTGTGCGAAAACACAGCGATTTGGGGGAAGTTATGAGAGGTGCGCAAATATATTGTGACATATAGAGACCTATGAGAGGTGCACGAGAACACAACAATAGAGGGGATGCTATGAGAGGTGTGCGATAACAAAGCAAAAAAGGGGAATTTATGAGACGTGTGCGAAAACACAGCGACATATGGCAAACTATGGGAGGTGCGTGAAAACAGGGTGATATAGGGGTAGGTATGAGAGGTGCATGAAAAGACAGTGATAAGCGGGAAGCTATGAGAGGTGCGTGAAAACATAGCGATATAGGGGAAGGTATGAGTGGTGTGCGAAAACACAACGATATAGGGGAAGGTATGAGAGGTGTGCGAAAACACGGCGATATACGTGAAGGTATGAGAGGTGCGTGAAAACACGTCGATATAGGGGAAGGTATGAGAGATGAGCGAAAACTCAGTTAACAAGGAGAAGGTATGAGAGGTGCGTGAGAACATGGCGATATAGGGGAAGCTATGTGAGGTGCGTGAAAACACAGTGATTTGGGGCAAGCTATGAGATGTGCGCGAAAATATTGCAACTTATAAAAAACCTATGAGAGCTGCACGAGAACACAGCAATAGAGCGGATGCTATGACAGGTGTACGATAACACAGCAAAAAAGGGGAAGGTAGGAGACGTGTGTGAAAACACAGCGATATACGGCAAACTATGGAAGGTGCGTGAAAACAGGGCGATATAGGGGTAGGTATGAGAGGTGCATGAAAAGACAGTGATAAGCGAGAAGCTATGAGAGGTGCGCAAAAACACAGCGATATAGGGGAAGGTATGAGTGGTGCGTGAAAACATATTGATATAGGGGAAGCAACGAAAGGTGCGTGAAAAAACATCGATATAGTGGAAGGTTTGAGAGGTGTGCGAAAACACAACGGTATAGGGGAAGGTATGAGAGGTGCACAAAACTACAGTGATATATGGGAAGGTATGAGAGGTGCACGAAAACACGGTGATATAAGGGAAGCTATGGGAGGTGCGCGAAAACACGGCGATATAAGGGAAGGTTAAGAGATGAGCAAAAACTCAGCTAAAGAGGGGAAGGTATGAGAGGTGCGCGAGTACACGGCAATATAGGCAAAGCTGTGAGAGGTGAGCAAAAACAGCGATATAGGGGAAGGTATGAGAGGTGCGCGAAAACACAACGATATAGGGGAAGCTATGCGAGATGCGCGAAAACAGAGCGATATCAGGGAAATTATGAGAGGTGCCCAAAAACACATCAATGTAGGGGAAGCTACAAGAGGTGTGCGAAAACACAGCGATATAGTAGAAGGTAAGAGAGGTGCGCGAAAACACAGCGATATATGGGAAGCTATGGGAGGTGCATGAAAACAGAGCGAGAAAGGGGAAGGTATGAGAGGTGTGAGAAAACACAGCAATATATGGGGAGCTATGGGAGGTGCGTGAAAGCATGGCGATATATAGAGAAGGTATGAGAGGTGTGTGAAAACAGTGGTGGAGGTGAATCTATGCGAGGTGCGCGAAAACACGGCGATATAGGGGAAGCTATGAGAGGTGCGTGAAAACACAGTGATCTGGGGGAAGCGATGAGAGGTGCGCGAAAATATTGCAATTTATAGAAACCTATGAGAGGTGCACGAGAACACAGCAATAGAGGGGATGCTATGAGAGGTGTGCGATAACACAGCAAAAAAGGGGAAGGTAGGAGCAGTGTGCGAAAACTCAGCGATAAATGGCAAACTATGGAAGGTGCGTGAAAACGGCGATATAGGAGTAGGTATGAGAGGTGCATGAAAAGACAGTGATAAGCGGGAAGCTATGAGAGGTGCACAAAAACACAGCGATATTGGGGAAGATATGAGTGGTGCGCGAAAACATATCGATATAAGGGAAGCAACGAGAGGTGCGTGAAAAAACATTGATATAGTGGAAGGTATGAGAGGTGTGCGAAAACACAACGATATAGGGGAAGGCTCTTCCTTCAGTTAGTCCTGACGAAGAGTCTCGGCCTGAAACGTCTACTGCACCTCTTCCTACAGATGCTGCCTGGCCTGCTGCATTCACCAGCAACTTTGATGTGTGTTGCTTGATATAGGGGAAGGTATGAGAGATGCACAAAACTACAGCGATATATGGGAAGCTATGAGAAGTGCACAAAAGCACAGCAATGTTGGGGAAGGTATCAGAGGTGCACAAAAGCACAGTGATATAGGGGAAGCTAGGGGAGGTGCGCGAAAACACGGCGACATATGTGAAGGTATGAGAGGTGCGTGAAAACATAGTGGTGGAGGTGAGGCTTTGCGAGGTGCGAGATCACATGGCGATATAGGGGAAGGTATGAGTGCTGCGCGAAAACATATCGATATGGGGAAGCTACGAGAGGTGCGTGAAAAAATATCGATATAGTGGAAGGTATGACAGGTGTGCGAAAACACAACGATATAAGGGAAGGTATGAGAGATGCGTGAAAACACAGCGATATTGGTGAAGCTATGGGATGTGTGCGAAAACACAGCGATATAGGGGAAGGTATAAGTGGTGTGCGAAAACATATCGATATTGGGGAAGCTACGAGAGCTGCGTGAAAAAACATCGATATAGTGGAAGGTATGAGAGGTGTGCGAAAACACAACGATATAGGGGAAGGTATGGGAGGTGCGTTAAAACACTGCAATACAGGGGAAGGTATGAGAGGTGCGCAAAACCACAGCGATATATGGGAAGCTATGAGAGGTGCACGAAACCACGGCGATATATGTGAAGGTATGAGAGGTGCGTGAAAACACGTCGATATAGGGGAAGGTATGAGAGATGAGCAAAAACTCAGTTAAAAAAGAGAAGGTATGAAAGGTGCATGAGTACATGGCGATATAGGCAAAGTTATCAGAGGTGAGCAAAAACACAGCGATATAGGGGAAGCTATGTGAGGTGCGTGAAAACACAGCGATATAGGGGAAGCTATGGGAGGTGCGTGAAAACACAGCGATCTAGGGGAATGTATGGGAGGTGCGTTAAAACACAGTGATATAGGGGAAGATATAGAAGATTCGCGAAAACACGGCAATAGAGGGGAAGGTATGAGAGATGAGCAAAAACTCAGCTAAAAAGGGGAAGGTATGAGAAGTGCTCGAGAACACGGCAATACAGGCAAAGCTGTGAGAGGTGAGAAAAAACACATCAATATTGGGGAAGCTATGAGAGGTGCGTGAAAACACAGCGATTTGGGGGAAGCTATGAGAGGTGCGCGAAAATATTGCAACATACAGAAACCTATGAGAGGTGCACGAGAACACAGCAATAGAGCGGATGCTATGAGAGGTGTGCGATAACACAGCAAAAAGGGGAAGTTAGGAGAAGTGTGCAAACACACAGCGATATATGGCAAACTATGGAAGGTGCGTGAAAACAGGGCGATATAGGGGTAGGTATGAGAGGTGCATGAAAAGACAGTGATAAGCAGGAAGCGATGAGAGGTGCACAAAACTACAGCGATATATGGGAAGCTATGAGAGGTGCATGAAAGCACGGCGATATTGGGGAAGGTATGAGTGATGTGCGAAAACATATCGATATAGGGGAAGCTACGACAGGTGTTTGAAAAAACATCGATATAGTGAAAGGTATGAGAGGTGTGCGAAAACACAACGGTATAAGGGAAGGTATGAGAGGTGCGTGAAAATACAGCGATACAGGAGAAACTATGGGAGGTGCGTGAAAACACAGCGATATAGGGGAATGTATGGGAGGTGCGTTAAAACACTGCGATACAGGGGAAGGTATGCGAGATGAGCAAAAACTCAGTTAAAAAGGGGAAGGTATTAGAGGTGCCCGAAAACACATGAATATAGGGGAAGCTATGAGAGGTGAACGAAAACACAGCGATTTGGGGGAAGCTATGAGAGGTGCGCCAAAATATTGCAACATATAGAAACCAATGAGAGGTGAACGGGAACACAACAATAGAGGGGATGCTATGAGAGGTGTGCGATAACACAGCAAAAAAGGGGAAGGTATGAGAAGTGCGCGAAAACGCAGCGATATATGGCAAACTATGGGAGGTGCGTGAAAACAGGGCGATATAGGGGTAGGTATGAGAGGTGCATGAAAAGACTGATAAGCGGAAAGCTACGAGAGGTGCGCGAAAACAGCGATATAGTGGAAGGTATGAGAGGTGCACGAAAACACAGCGATATTGGGGAAGGTATGAGTAATGCGCGAAAACATATCGATATAGGGGAAGCTACGACAGGTGCATGAAAAAACATCGATATAGTGAAAAGTATGAGAGGTGTGCGAAAACACAATGGTATAAGGGAAGGTATGAGAGGTGCGTGAAAATACAGCGATACAGGAGAAACTATGAGAGGTGCGTGAAAACACAGCGATATAGGGGAATGTATGGGAGGTGCGTTAAAACACTGCGATATAGGGGAAGGTATGAGAGTTGCGCAAAACCACAGCGATATATGGGAAGCTATGAGACGTGCACGAAAGCACGGCGATATTGGGGAAGTTTTGAGAGGTGCGCGAAAACACAGTGATATAGAGGAAGATATGGGAGGTGCGCGAAAACACAGTGATATACGTGAAGGTATGAGAGGTGCGTGAAAACACGTCGATATAGGGGAAGGTATGAGAGATGAGCAAAAACTCAGTTAAAAAGGGGAAGGTATGAGAGGTGCGTGAGACCATGGCGATATAGTCAAAGCTATCAGAGGTGAGCAAAAACACAGCGATATAGGGGAAGGTTATTAGAGGTGCGCCAAAACACGATATAGGGGAAGCTACGACAGGTGCGCGAAAACACAGCGATTTGGGGGAAGCTATGAGAGGTGTGCAAAAATATTGCAACATATAGAAACCAATGAGAGGTGAACGAGAACACAGCAATAGAGGGGATGCTATGAGAGGTGTGCGATAACACAACAAAAAGGGGAAGGTATGAGAAGTGCGCGAAAACGCAGCGATATATGGCAAACTATGGGAGGTGCGTGAAAACAGGGCGATATAGGGGTAGGTATGAGAGGTGCATGAAAAGACAGTGATAAGCGGGAAGCGATGAGAGGTGCGCAAAAACACAGCGATATAGGGGAAGATATGAGTGGTTCACGAAAACATATCGATATAGGGGAAGCTACGAGAGGTGCGTGAAAAAACATCGATATACTGGAAGGTATGAGAGGTGCACAAAACTACAGCGATATATGGGAAGCTATGGGAGGTGCGTGAACACACAGCGATATAGGGGCATGTATGTGAGGTGCGTTAAAACACTGCGATACAAGGGAAGGTATAAGAGGTGCGCAAAACCACAGCGATATATGGGAAGCTATGAGAGGTGCACGAAAGCACGAAGATATTGGGGAAGGTTTGAGAGGTGCACGAAAACACAGTGATTTAGAGGAAGCTATGGAAGGTGCGCAAAAACACGGCGATATACGTGAAGGTATGAGAGGTGCGTGAGAACACGTCGATATAGGGGAGGGTATGAGAGATGAGCGAAAACTCAGTTAAAAAGGGGAAGGTATGAGAGGTGCATGAGAACATGGCGATACAGGCAAAGTTATCAGAGGTGAGCAAAAACACAGCGATATAGGGGAAGCTATGTGAGGTGCGTGAAAACACAGCGATATAGGGGAAGCTATGGGAGGTGCGTGAAAACACAGCGATCTAGGAGAATGTATGGGAGGTGTGTTAAAACACAGTGATATAGGGGAAGATATAGAAGATTCGCGAAAACACGGCAATAGAGGGGAAGGTATGAGAGATGAGCAAAGACTCAGCTAAAAAGGGGAAGGTATCAGAAGTGCTCGAGAACACGGCAATACAGGCAAAGCTGTGAGAGGTGAGAAAAAACATAGCAATATAGGGGAAGGTATGAGTGGTGCCCGAAAACACATCAATATAGGGGAAGCTACGAGGGGTGCGCAAAAACACA
>NW_027277906.1:0-23014 GCF_030028105.1 Mobula birostris
GTGTTTTTGCTCACCTTTCATAGCTTCCCCTATATCGCTGTGTTTTCGCGCACCTCTCATGTCTTCACCTAGATCGCTATGTTTTCGCTCCTCTCATTACTTCCCGTATCTCGCTGTGTTTTCTCGCACCTCTGATACATTCCCCTGTATCGCCGTGTTTTCGCGCACCTCTCATAATTTCCCCTATATCGCCGTGTTTTCGCGCACGTCCCATAGCGTGCCCTATAACGCTGTGTTTTCGGGCGCCTCTCTTAACTTCCCCTATATTGCCGTGTTTTCATGCACATCTCATAACGTCCCCTATATCGCCCTGTTTTCGCGCACCTCCCATACCTTCCCCTATATCGCTGTATTATTCTGCACCTCTCATACCTTCCCCTATATCGTTGTGTTTTCACGCACCTCTCATAACTTCTCCTATATCGCTGTACTTTTGCGTACATCTCATACCTTCCCCTATATTGCCGTTTTTTCATGCACATCTCATAACGTCCCCTATATCGCTGTGCATTCGCGCACCTCCCGTAGCATCCCCTATATCACTGTGCCTTCGCGCACCTCTCATACCTTCCCCTATATCGCCCTGTTTTCGTGCACCTCACATACCTTCCCCGATATCACTATGTTTTCGTGCACCTCCCATAGCTTCGACTACATCGCTGTTTTCGCGCACAACCCATAGCTTCACCTTGATCGCTGTGTTATTGCTCACCTCTCATAGCTTCCCCTATATCGCCGTGTTTTTGCGCACCTCGCATGTCTTCACCAATATCGCTATGTTTTTGCTCCTATAATTACTTCCACTATATCGCTGTGTTTTCTCGCACCTCTGATACATTCTCCTGTATTGCCATGTTTTCGCGCACTCTTAGAATTTCCTCTATATTGCTGTGTTCTTGCACACCTCTCATACCTTCCCCTATATCGCCCTGTTTTCGCACACCTCTCATACCTTCCCCTATATCGCTGTGTTTTCACGCACCTCTCATAACTTCTCCAATATTGCTGCATTTTTGCGCACCTCTCATAACTTCCCCATATTGCTGTGTTTTTATGCACATCTCATAACGTCCCCTATATCACTGTGTAGTCGCGCACCTCCCATAGCCTCCCACATATTGCTGTGCCTTCGCGCATTTCTCATACCTTCGCCTATATCGCCCTGTTTTCGCACACTTCCCATTCATTCTCCTATGTCGCTGTGTTTTTGTGAACCTCTCATACCTTCCCTAATATCGCTGCGTTTTCATGCACATCTCATAACGTCCCGTATATCGCTGTGTATTCACGCACCTCCCATAGCATCCCCTATATCGCTGTGCCTTGCGCACCTCTCATACCGTCCCCTATATTGTCGTGTTTTCGCGCACCTCTCATAGCTTCCCCTATATCGCCATGTTTTCATACAAATCTCATACCGTCCCCTATATCGCCCTGTTTTCGAGCACCTCCCATACCTTCCCCTGTATCGCTGTGTTTTCGTGCACCTCTCATGTCTTCACCTGGATCGCTATGTTTTCGCTCCTCTCATTACTTCCCCTAAGTCGCTGTGTTTTCTCGCACCTCTGATACATTCCCCTGTATCACCGTGTTTTCGCGCACCTCTCATAATTTCCCCTATATCGCTGTGTTTTCGCGCACGTCCCATAGCGTCCCCTATAACGCTCTGTTTTCGGGCACCTCTCATATCTTCCCCTATATTGCTGTGTTTTCATGCACATCTCATAACGTCCCCTATATCGCTGTGTATTCGTACACGTCCCATAGCACCCTTATATAACTGTGCCTTCGCGTACCTCACATGCCTTCCCCTATATCGCTGTGTTTTCACGCACCTCTCATAACTTCTCCTATATTGCTGCATTTTTGCGCAACTCTCATACCTTCCCCTATGTCGCTGTGTTTTCAAGCACGTCTCATAGCTTCCCCTATATCGCCGTGTATTTATGCACCTCTCATACCGTCCCCTATATCGCTGTCTTTTCGCGCACATCCCATAGCATCCCCTATATTGCTGTGCCTTTGCATACCTCTCATATCTTCCCCTATATCGCCCTGTTTTCGAGTACCTTCCATACCTTCCCCTATACTGCTGTGTTTTCGTGCACTTCTCGTACCTCCCCCTATATTGCTGTGCCTTGTGCACCTCTCATACCTTCCCCTATATAGCTGTTTTTTCGTGCACATCCCACAGATTCACCTTTATCGCTGTGTTATTGCTCACCTCTCATTGCTTCCCCTATTTCGCCGTGTTTTTGCACACCTCTCATAACTTACCCTACATCGCCATGTTGTTATGCACATCTCATAGCGTCCTCTATATGGCTGTGTATTCGCGCACCTCCCATAGCATCCCTTATATCGCTTTGCCTTCGCGCACCTCTCATACCTTCCCAAATATCGCCCTGTTTTCGAGTACCTTCCATACCTTCCCCTATACTGCTGTGTTTTCGTGCACCTCTCGTACCTCCCCCTATATTGCTGTGCCTTGTGCACCTCTCATACCTTCCCCTATATAGCTGTTTTTCGTGCACATCCCACAGATTCACCTTTATCGCTGTGTTATTGCTCACCTCTCATTGCTTCCCCTATTTCGCCGTGTTTTTGCACACCTCTCATAACTTACCCTACATCGCCATGTTGTTATGCACATCTCATAACGTCCTCTATATGGCTGTGTATTCGCGCACCTCCCATAGCATCCCTTATATCGCTTTGCCTTCGCGCACCTCTCATACCTTCCCAAATATCGCCCTGTTTTCGCGCACCTCCCATTCCTTCACCTATATCGCTGTTTTCGTGCACCTCTCATACCTTCCCCTAAATCGCTGTGCCTTCGCGCACCTCTCATACCTTCCCCTATATCGCCGTGTTTTCATGCACATCTCATAACATCCCCTATATCGCTAGGTTTTCATGCACTTCTCATAATTTCCCCTATATCGCCATGTTTTCGCGCTCCTCTCATACCTTCTCCTATATCACTGTGTTTTCACGCAGCTCTCATACCTTCCCCTATATCGCTGTGTTTTCGCACACCTCTCATGGCTTCCCGACTGTCGCCGTGTATTCATGCACATCTCATAGCTTCCCATATATCGCTGTGTTTTCGCGCACCTCCCATAGCTTCGCCTACATCGCTGTTTTCGTGCACCTCTCATACCTTCCCCATATCTATGTATTTTTGCGCAGATCTCATAATATCCCCTTTATCGCTGTGTTATTGCTCACCTCTCACAGCTTCCCCTATATCGCCCTGTTTTCGCACTGCTCTCATGCATTCCCGTATATCGCTGTGTTTTTGCACACCTCTCATACCTTCCCCAATATCACCGTGTTTTCATGCACATATCATAACGTCCCCAATGTTGCTGGGTTTTCACGCACCTCTCATAACTTCCCCTATATCGCCCTGTTTTTGCACTCCTCTCATATCTTCCCCTATATCACTGTGTTTTCACGCAGCTCTCATACCTTCCCCTATATCGCCCTGTTTTTGCTCACTTCCCATAACTTCCCCGATATCGCTGTGTTCTTGCACACCTCTCATACCTTCCCCTATGTCGCTGTGTTTTCAAGCACCTCTCATGGCTTCCCCAATATCGCCATGTATTCATGCACATCTCGTACCGTCCCCTTTATCGCTGTGTTTTCGCGCACCTCCCATAGCGTCCCCTATATCGCTGTGTTTTCGCGCACATCCCATACCATCCGTTGTATCGCTGTGCCTTCCTGTACCTCTCATATCTTCCCCTATATCGTTGTGTTTTCATGCACATCTCATACCGTCTCCTATATCACTGTGTTTTCACGCACATCCCATAGCATCCCCTATATCGCTGTGTTTTCGCGCACCTCCCAGACCTTCCCCTATATCGCTGTGTTTTCGTGCATCTCTCATACATTCCCCTATATCGTTATGTTTTCACACACCTCTCATAACTTCTCCTATATCGCCCTTGTTTTCTGCAACTGTTATTTCTTCCTTAATATCGCTGCATTTTAATGCACATCTCATAACGTCCCCTATATCGCTGTGTATTCACGCACCTCTCATAACTTCTCCAATATTGCTGCATTTTTGCGCACCTCTCATAACTTCCCCCATATCGCTGTGTTTTTATGCACATCGCATAACGTCCCCTATATCACTGTGTAGTCGCGCACCTCCCATAGCCTCCCACATATTGCTGTGCCTTCGCGCATTTCTCATACATTCGCCTATATCGCCCTGTTTTCGCACACTTCCCATACATTCTCCTATGTCGCTGTGTTTTTGTGAACCTCTCATACCTTCCGTAATATCGCTGCGTTTTCATGCACATCTCATAACGTCCCGTATATGGCTGTGTATTCACGCACCTCCCATAGCATCCCCTATATCGCTGTGCCTTGCGCACCTCTCATAACGTCCCCTATATTGTCGTGTTTTCGCGCACCTCTCACAGCTTCCCCTATACCGCCATGTTTTCATACAAATCTCTTACCGTCCCCTATATCGCCCTGTTTTCGAGCACCTCCCATACCTTCCCCTGTATCGCTGTGTTTTCGTGCACCTCTCATACCTCCATCTATATCGCTGTGTTTTCACGCACCTCTCATAACTTCTCCTATATCGCTGTGTTTTTGTGCACCTCTTATATTTTCCCTAATATCGCTGCTTCTTCCTGCACATCTCATAACGTCCCCTATATCGCTGTGTATTCACGCACCTAACATAACATCCCCTATATCGCTGTGCCTTGCGCACCTCCCATACCTTCCCCTATATCGGTGTCTTTTCGCACACATCCCATAGATTCAACTTTATCACTGTGTTATTGCACACCTCGCAGATCTTCCCCTATATCGCCGTGTTTTTGCTCACCTTTCATAGCTTCCCCTATATCGCTGTGTTTTCGCGCACCTCTCATGTCTTCACCTAGATCGCTATGTTTTCGCTCCTCTCATTACTTCCCGTATCTCGCTGTGTTTTCTCGCACCTCTGATACATTCCCCTGTATCGCCGTGTTTTCGCGCACCTCTCATAATTTCCCCTATATCGCCGTGTTTTCGCGCACGTCCCATAGCGTGCCCTATAACGCTGTGTTTTCGGGCGCCTCTCTTAACTTCCCCTATATTGCCGTGTTTTCATGCACATCTCATAACGTCCCCTATATCGCCCTGTTTTCGCGCACCTCCCATACCTTCCCCTATATCGCTGTATTATTCTGCACCTCTCATACCTTCCCCTATATCGTTGTGTTTTCACGCACCTCTCATAACTTCTCCTATATCGCTGTACTTTTGCGTACATCTCATACCTTCCCCTATATTGCCGTTTTTTCATGCACATCTCATAACGTCCCCTATATCGCTGTGCATTCGCGCACCTCCCGTAGCATCCCCTATATCACTGTGCCTTCGCGCACCTCTCATACCTTCCCCTATATCGCCCTGTTTTCGTGCACCTCACATACCTTCCCCGATATCACTATGTTTTCGTGCACCTCCCATAGCTTCGACTACATCGCTGTTTTCGCGCACAACCCATAGCTTCACCTTGATCGCTGTGTTATTGCTCACCTCTCATAGCTTCCCCTATATCGCCGTGTTTTTGCGCACCTCGCATGTCTTCACCAATATCGCTATGTTTTTGCTCCTATAATTACTTCCACTATATCGCTGTGTTTTCTCGCACCTCTGATACATTCTCCTGTATTGCCATGTTTTCGCGCACTCTTAGAATTTCCTCTATATTGCTGTGTTCTTGCACACCTCTCATACCTTCCCCTATATTGCCCTGTTTTCGCACACCTCTCATACCTTCCCCTATATCGCTGTGTTTTCACGCACCTCTCATAACTTCTCCAATATTGCTGCATTTTTGCGCACCTCTCATAACTTCCCCATATTGCTGTGTTTTTATGCACATCTCATAACGTCCCCTATATCACTGTGTAGTCGCGCACCTCCCATAGCCTCCCACATATTGCTGTGCCTTCGCGCATTTCTCATACCTTCGCCTATATCGCCCTGTTTTCGCACACTTCCCATTCATTCTCCTATGTCGCTGTGTTTTTGTGAACCTCTCATACCTTCCCTAATATCGCTGCGTTTTCATGCACATCTCATAACGTCCCGTATATCGGTGTGTATTCACGCACCTCCCATAGCATCCCCTATATCGCTGTGCCTTGCGCACGTCTCATACCGTCCCCTATATTGTCGTGTTTTCGCGCACATCTCATAGCTTCCCCTATATCGCCATGTTTTCATACAAATCTCATACCGTCCCCTATATCGCCCTGTTTTCGAGCACCTCCCATACCTTCCCCTATCTCGCTGTGTTTTCTCGCACCTCTGATACATTCCCCTGTATCTCCGTGTTTTCGCGCACCTCTCATAATTTCCCCTATATCGCCGTGTTTTCGCACACGTCCCATAGCGTCCCCTATAACACTGTGTTTTCGGGCACCTCTCATACCTTCCCCTATATTGCCGTGTTTTCATGCACATCTCATAACGTCCCCTATATCGCTGTGTATTCGTGCACCTCCCATAGCACCCCTATATAACTGTGCCTTCGCGTACCTCTCATGCCTTCCCCTATATCGCTGTGTTTTCACTCACCTCTCATAACTTCTCCTATATTGCTGCATTTTTGCGCAACTCTCATAACTTCCCCTATATCGCTGTGTTTTTATGCACAGCTCATAACGTCCCCTTTATGACTGTGTAGTCGCGCACCTCCCATAGCCTCCCACATATTGCTGTGCCTTCGCGCACTTCTCATACCTTCACCTATATCGCCCTGTTTTCGCACACTTCCCATTCATTCTCCTATGTCGCCTTGCTTTTGTGAACCTCTCATACCTTCCCTAATATCGCTGCGTTTTCATGCACATCTCATAACGTCCCGTATATCGCTGTGTATTCACGCACCTCCCATAGCATCCCCTATATCGCTGTGCCTTGCGCACCTCTCATACCGTCCCCTATATTGCCGTGTTTTCGCGCACCTCTCATAGCTTCCCCTATATCGCCGTGTATTCATGCACCTCTCATACCGTCCCCTATATCGCTGTCTTTTCGCACACATCCCATAGATTCACCTTTATCGCTTTGTTATTCCTCACCTCTAATAGTTTCCCCTAAATCGCCGGGTTTTTGCTCACCTCTCATAGCTTCCACTATATTGCCCTGTATTCACGTCCTCTCATGTCTTCCCCTATATCACTGTGTTTTCGCGCAGCTCCCATAGCATCCCCTATATTGCTGTGCCTTCGCATACCTCTCATATCTTCCCCTATATCGCCCTGTTTTCGAGTACCTTCCATACCTTCCCCTATATCGCTGTGCCTTGCGCACCTCTCATACCTTCCCCTATATAGCTGTTTTTTCGTGCACATCCCACAGATTCACCTTTATCGCTGTGTTATTGCTCACCTCTCATAGCTTCCCCTATATCGCCGTGTTTTTGCACACCTCTCATAACTTACCCTATATCGCCATGTTGTTATGCACATCTCATAACGTCCCCAATGTCGCTGGGTTTTCACGCACCTCTCATAACTTCCCCTATATCGCCCTGTTTTTGCACTCCTCTCATACCTTCCCCTATATCACTGTGTTTTCACGCAGCTCTCATACCTTCCCCTATATCGCCCTGTTTTTGCTCACTTCCCATAACTTCCCCGATATCGCTGTGTTGTTGCACACCTCTCATACCTTCCCCTATGTCGCTGTGTTTTCAAGCACCTCTTGTGGCTTCCCCAATATCGCCGTGTATTCATGCACATCTCGTACTGTACCCCTTTATCGCTGTGTTTTCGCGCACCTCCCATAGCGTCCCCTATATCGCTGTGTTTTCGCACACATCCCATACCATCCGTTATATCGCTGTGCCTTGCTGTACGTCTCATATCTTCCCCTATATCGTTGTGTTTTCATGCACATCTCATACCGTCTCCTATATCACTGTGTTTTCACGCACATCCCATAGCATCCCCTATATCGCTGTGTTTTCGCGCACCTCCCAGACCTTCCCCTATATCGCTGTGTTTTCGTGCATCTCTCATACATTCCCCTATATCGTTATGTTTTCACACACCTCTCATAACTTCTCCTATATCGCCCTTGTTTTCTGCACCTCTTATTTCTTCCTTAATATCGCTGCATTTTAATGCACATCTCATAACGTCCCCTATATCGCTGTGTATTCATGCACCTCCCATAGCATCCCCTATATTGCTGTGCCTTGCG
Source organism: Mobula birostris (assembly GCF_030028105.1). Classification (NCBI taxonomy): domain Eukaryota; kingdom Metazoa; phylum Chordata; class Chondrichthyes; order Myliobatiformes; family Myliobatidae; genus Mobula; species Mobula birostris. The sequence continues at coordinate 8,245 of NW_027277906.1, forward strand.
CACTTCTCATACCCTCCCCTATATCGCTGCCTTTTCGCGCACATCCCATAGATTCAACTTTATCGCTGTGTTATTGCACACCTCTCATAGCTTCCCCTATATCGCTGTGTTTTCTCACACCTCTGATACATTCTCCCATATCGCCGTGTTTTCGTGTACCTCTCATATCTTCCCCTGTATCGCTGTGTTTTCATGCAGATCTCAGAACGTCCCCTATATCGCTGTGCTTTCTCGCACCTCTGATACATTCCCCTGAATCGCCGTGTTTTCGTGCACTTCTCATAAGTTCCCCTATATTGCCGTGTTTGCGCGCACGTCCCATAGCCTCCCCTATATCGCTGTGTTTTCGGGCACCTCTCATACCTTCCCCTATATCGCACTGTTTTCGCACACCTCTCATACCTTCCCCTATATCGCTGTGTTTTCACGCACCTCTCATAACTTCTCCAATATTGCTGCATTTTTGCGCACCTCTCATAACTTCTCCTATATCGCTATGTTTTCGTGCACCTCCCATAGCTTCGACTACATCGCTGTTTTCGCGCACAACCCATAGCTTAACCTTGATGGCTGTGTTATTGCTCACCTCTCATAGCTTCCCCTATATCGCCGTGTTTTTGCGCACCTCACATGTCTTCACCTATATCGCTATGTTTTTGCTCCTATCATTACTTCTCCTATATCGCTGTGTTTTCTCGCACCTCTGATACATTCTCCTGTATTGCCATGTTTTCGCGCACTCTTAGAATTTCCCCTATATTGCTGTGTTCTCGCACACCTCTCATACCTTCCCCTATATCGCCCTGTTTTCGCACACCTCTCATACCTTCCCCTATATCGCTGTGTTTTCACGCACCTCTCATAACTTCTCCTATATCGCTGTGTTTTTATGCACATCTCATAACGTCCCCTATATCACTGTGTAGTCGCGCACCTCCCATAGCCTCCCACATATTGCTGTGCCTTCGCGCATTTCTCATACCTTCACCTATATCGCCCTGTTTTCGCACACTTCCCATTCATTCTCCTATGTCGCCTTGCTTTTGTTAACCTCTCATACCTTCCCTAATATCGTTGCGTTTTCATGCACATCTCATAACGTCCTGTATATCGCTGTGTATTCACGCACCTCCCATTGCATCCCCTATATCGCTGTGCCTTGCGCACCTCTCATACCGTCCCCTATATTGTCGTGTTTTCGCGCACCTCTCATAGCTTCCCCTATATCGCCATGTTTTCATACAAATCTCATACCGTCCCCTATATCGCCCTGTTTTCGAGCACCTCCCATACCTTCCCCTGTATCGCTGTGTTTTCGTGCACCTCTCATACCTCCCTCTATATCGCTGTGTTTTCACGCACCTCAAATAACTTCTCCTATATCGCTGTCTTTTTATGCACCTCTTATATCTTCCCTAATATCGCTGCTTCTTCCTGCACATCTCGTAACGTCCCCTATATCGCTGTATATTCACGCACCTCCCATAGCAGCCCCTATATCGCTGTGCCTTGCACACCTCCCATACCTTCCCCTATATCGGTGTCTTTTAGCACACATCCCATAGATTCAACTTTATCACTGTGTTATTGCACACCTCGCAGAGCTTCCCCTATATCGCCGTGTTTTTGCTCACCTTTTATAGCTTCCCCTATATCGCTGTGTTTTCGCGCACCTCTCATGTCTTCACCTAGATTGCTATGTTTTCGCTCCTCTCATTACTTCCCCTATCTCGCTGTGTTTTCTCACACCTCTGATACATTCCCCTGTATCGCCGTGTTTTCGCGCACCTCTCATAATTTCCCCTATATCGCCGTGTTTTCGCGCACGTCCCATAGCGTCCCCTATAACGCTGTGTTTTCGGGCACCTCTCTTAACTTCCCCTATATTGCCGTCTTTTCATGCACATCTCATAACATCCCCTATATCGCCCTGTTTTCGCGCACCTCCCATAGCTTCGACTACATCGCTGTTCTCGCGCACAACCCATAGCTTCACCTTGATGGCTGTGTTATTGCTCACCTCTCATAACTTCCCCTATATCGCCGTGTTTTCGCGCACGTCCCATAGCCTCCCCTATAGCGCTGTGTTTTCACGCACCTCTCATAACTTCTCCAATATTGCTGCAGTTTTGCGCACCTCTCATAATTTCCCCCATATCGCTGTGTTTTTATGCACATCTCACAACGTCCGCTATATCACTGTGTAGTCGCGCACCTCCCATAGCCTCCCACATATTGCTGTGCCTTCGCGCATTTCTCATACCTTCGCCTATATCGCCGTTTTCGCACACTTCCCATTCATTCTCCTATGTTGCTGTGTTTTTGTGAACCTCTCATACATTCCCTAATATCGCTGCGTTTTCATGCACATCTCATAACGTCCCGTATATTGCTGTGTATTCACGCACCTCCCATAGCATCCCCTATATCGCTGTGCCTTGCGCACCTCCCATACCTTCCCCTATATCGGTGTCTTTTCGCACACATCCCACAGATTCAACTTTATCACTGCGTTATTGCACACCTCGCAGAGCTTCCCCTATATCGCCGTGTTTTTGCTCACCTTTCATAGCTTCCCCTATATCTCTGTGCTTTCGCGCACCTCTCATGTCTTCACCTAGATCGCTATGTTTTCGCTCCTGTCATTACTTCCCCTATCTCACTGTGTTTTCTCGCTGCTGTGATACATTCCCCTGTATCGCCGTGTTTTCACGCACCTCTCATAATTTCCCCTATATCGCCGTGTTTTCGCGCACGTCCCATAGCGTGCCCTATAACGCTGTGTTTTCGGGCACCTCTCTTACCTTCCACTATATTGCCGTGTTTCATGCACATCTCATAACGTCCCCTATATCGTCATGTTTTCGCGCACTTCCCATACCTTCCTCTATATTGCTGTATTATTGTGCAGCTCTCATACCTTTCCCTATATCGTTGTGTTTTCACGCACCTCTCATAACTTCACCTATATCGCTGTACTTTTGCGTACATCTCATATCTTTCCCTATATTGCCGTGTTTTGTTTTCATGCACATCTCATAACGTCCCCTATATCGCTGTGCATTCGCGCACCTCCCGTAGCATCCCCTATATCATTGTGCCTTCGCGCACCTCTCATACCTTCCCCTATATCGCTCTGTTTTCGCGCACCTCCCATACCTTCCCCGATATCGCTATGTTTTCGTGCACCTCCCATAGCTTCGACTACATCGCTGTTTTCGCGCACAACCCATAGCTTCACCTTGATGGCTGTGTTAATTGCTCACCTCTCATAGCTTCCCCTATATCGCTGTGTTTTCGCGCACCTCGCATGTCTTCACCTATATTGCTGCATTTTTGCGCAATTCTCATAACTTCCCCTATATCGCTGTGTTTTTATGCACATCTCATAACGTCCCCTATATCACTGTGTAGTCGCGCACCTCCCATAGCCTCCCACATATTGCTGTGCCTTCGCACATTTCTCATACCTTCACCTATATCGCCCTGTTTTCGCACACTTCCCATTCATTCTCCTTTGTCGCCTTGCTTTTGTGAACCTCTCATACCTTCCCTAATACCGCTGCGTTTTCATGCACATCTCATAACGTCCCGTATGTCGCTGTGTATTCACGCACCTCCCATAGCATCCCCTATATCGCTGTGCCTTGCGCACCTCTCATACCGTCCCCTATGTTGTCGTGTTTTCGCGCACCTCTCATAGCTTCTCCTATATCGCCATGTTTTCATACAAATCTCATACCGTCCCCTATATCGCCCTGTTTTCGAGCACCTCCCATACCTTCCCCTGTTTCGCTGTGTTTTCGTGCACCTCTCATACCTCCCTCTATATCGCTGTGTTTTCACACACCTCTCATAACTTCTCCTATATCGCTGTGTTTTTGTGCACCTCTTATATCTTCCCTAATATCGCTGCTTCTTCCTGCACATCTCATAACGTCCCCTATATCGCTGTGTATTCACGCACCTCCCATAGCATCCCCTATATCGCTGTGCCTTGCGCACCTCCCATACCTTCCCCTATATCGGTGTCTTTTCGCACACATCCCATAGATTCAACTTTATCACTGTGTTATTGCACACCTCTCAGAGCTTCCCTTATATCGCCGTGTTTTTGCTCACCTTTCATAGCTTCCCCTATATCGCTGTGTTTTCGCGCACACTCATGTCTTCACCTAGATCGCTATGTTTTCGCTCCTCTCATTACTTCGCCTATATCGCTGTGTTTTCTCGCACCTCTGATACATTCCCCTGTATCACCGTGTTTTCGCGCACCTCCCATAGCGTCCCCTATATCGCTGTGTTTTCGCGCACATCCCATACCATCCGTTATATCGCTGTGCATTCCTGTACCTCTCATTTCTTCCCCTATATCGTTGTGCTTTCATGCACATCTCATACCGTCTCCTATATCACTGTGTTTTCACGCACATCCCATAGCATCCCCTATATCGCTGTGTTTTCGCGCACCTCCCAGACCTTCCCCTATATCGCTGTGTTTTCGTGCATCTCTCATACATTCCCCTATATCGTTGTGTTTTCACACACCTCTCATAATTTCTCCTGTATCGCCCTTGTTTTCTGCACCTCTTATTTCTTCCTTAATATCGCTGCATTTTTATGCACATCTCATAACGTCCCCTACATCGCTGTGTATTCACGCACCTCCCATAGCATCCCCTATATCGCCATGCTTTTGCGCACTTCTCATGTCTTCACCTAGATCGCTATGTTTTCGCTCCTCTCATTACTTCCCCTATATCGCTGTGTTTTCTCACACCTCTGATACATTTTCCCATATCGCCGTGTTTTCGTGTACCTCTCATATCTTCCCCTATATCGCTGTGTTTTCATGCACATCTCATAACGTCCCCTATATCGCTGTGCTTTCTCGCACCTCTCATACCTTCCCCTATATCGCCCTGTTTTCGCTCACTTCCCATAAATTCCCCGATATCGCTGTGTTTTTGCACACCTCTCATACATTCCCCTATATCGCTGTGCTTTCATGCATCTCTCATGGCTTGCCCAATATCGCCGTGTATTCATGCACATCTCGTACTGTCCCCTTTATCGCTGTGTTTTCGCGCACCTCCCATAGCGTCCCCTATATCGCCCTGTTTTCGCACACCTCTCATACCTTCCCCTGTATCGCTGTGTTTTCACGCACCTGTCATAACTTCTGCTATATCGCTGTGTTTTTATGCACCTCTCATAACTTCTCCTATATCGCTGTACTTTTGCGTACATCTCATACCTTCCCCTATATTGCCGAGTTTTCATGCGCATCTCATAACGTCTCCTATATCGCTGTGCATTCGCGCACCTCCGGTAGCATCCCCTATATCACTGTGCCTTCGCGCACCTCTCATACCTTCCCCTATATCGCCCTGTTTTCGCACACCTCTCATACCTTCCCCTATATCGCTGTGTTTTCACGCACCTCTCATAACTTCTCCAATATTGCTGCATTTTTGCGCACCTCTCATAACTTCCCCCATATCGCTGTGTTTTTATGCACATCTCATAACGTCCCCTATATCACTGTGTAGTCGCGCACCTCCCATAGCCTCCCAATTATTGCTGTGCCTTCGCGCATTTCTCATACCTTCTCCTATATCGGTTTGTTTTCGCACACTTCCCATTCATTCTCCTATGTCGCTGTGTTTTTGTGAACCTCTCATACCTTCCCTAATATCGCTGCGTTTTCATGCACATCTCATAACGTCCCGTATATCGCTGTGTATTCACGTACCTCCCATAGCATCCCCTATATCGCTGCGCCTTGCGCACCTCTCATACCGTCCCCTATATTGTCGTGTTTTCGCGCACCTCTCATAGCTTCCCCTATATCGCCACGTTTTAATATAGATCTCATACCGTCCCCTATATCGCCCTGTTTTCGAGCACATCCCATACCTTCCCCTGTATCGCTGTGTTTTCGTGCACCTCTCATAACGTCCCCTATATCGCTGTGCTTTATCGCACCTCTCATACCTTCCCCTATATCGCCCTGTTTTCGCTCTTTCCCATAACTTCCCCGATATCGCTGTGTTTTTGCACACCTCTCATACATTCCCCTATATCGCTGTGTTTTCATGCATCTCTCATGGCTTCCCCAATATCGCCGTGTATTCATGCGCATCTCGTACTGTCCCCTTTATCGCTGTGTTTTCGCGCACCTCCCATAGCGTCCCCTATATCGCTGTGTTTTCGCGCACCTCTCATACCTTCCCCTGTATCGCTGTGTTTTCACACACCTCTCATAACTTCTGCTATATCGCTGTATTTTTGTGCACATCTCATACCTTCCCCTATATTGCCGTGTTTTCATGCGCATCTCATAACGTCTCCTATATCGCTGTGCATTCGCGCACCTCCCGTAGCATCCCCTATATCACTGTGCCTTCGCGCACCTCTCATACCTTCCCCTATATCGCCCTGTTTTCGCACACCTCTCATACCTTCCCCTATATCGCCCTGTTTTCGCACACCTCTCATACCTTCCCCTATATCGCTGTGTTTTCACGCACCTCTCATAACTTCTCCAATATTGCTGCATTTTTGCTCACCTCTCATAACTTCCCCCATATCGCTGTGTTTTTATGCACATCTCATAACGTCCCCTATATCACTGTGTAGTCGCGCACCTCCCATAGCCTCCCACATACTGCTGTGCCTTCGCGCATTTCTCATACCTTCTCCTATATCGCTTTGTTTTCGTACACTTCCCATTCATTCTCCTCTGTCGCTGTGTTTTTGTGAACTTCTCATACCTTCCCTAATATCGCTGCGTTTTCATGCACATCTCATAACGTCCCGTATATCGCTGTGTATTCACGTACCTCCCATAGCATCCCCTATATCGCTGCGCCTTGCACACCTCTCATACCGTCCCCTATATTGTGGTGTTTTCGCGCACCTCTCATAGCTTCCCCTATATCGCCACGTTTTCATACAGATCTCATACCGTCCCCTATATCGACCTGTTTTCGAGCACATCCCATACCTTCCCCTGTATCGCTTTGTTTTCGTGCACCTCTCATACCTCCCTCTATATCGCTGTGTTTTCACGCACCTCTCATAACTTCTCCTATATCGCTGTGTTTTTGTGCACTCTTATATCTTCCCTAATATCACTGCTTCTTCCTGCACATCTCATAACGTCCCCTATATCTCTGTGTATTCACGCTCCTCCCATAGCATCCCCTATATCGCTGTGCCTTGCGCACCTCCCATACCTTCCCCTATATCGGTGTCTTTTCGCACACATCCCATAGATTCAACTTTATCACTGTGTTATTGCACACCTCGCAGAGCTTCCCCTATATCGCCGTGTTTTTGCTCACCTTTCATAGCTTCACCTATATCGCTGTGTTTTCGCGCACCTCTCATGTCTTCACCTAGATCGCTATGTTTTCGCTCCTCTCATTACTTCCCCTATCTCGCTGTGTTTTCTCGCACCTCTGATACATTCCCCTGTATCGCCGTGTTCTCGAGCACTTCCCATAGCGTCCCCTATATCGCTGTGTTTTCGCGCACATCCCATACCATCCGTTATATCGCTGTGCCTTCCTGTACCTCTCATATCTTCCCCTATATCGTTGTGCTTTCATGCACATCTCATAACGTCCCCTATATTGCTGTGCTTTCTCGCACCTCTGATACATTCCCCTGTATCGCCGTGTTTTCGTGCACTTCTCATAAGTTCCCCTATATTGCCGTGTTTGCGCGCACGTCCCATAGCCTCCCCTATATCGCTGTGTTTTCGGGCACCTCTCATACCTTCCCCTATATCGCACTGTTTTGGCCCACCTCCCATTCCTTCCCCTATATTGCTGTGTTTTCGTGCATTTCTCATACCTTGCCCTATATTACTGTGTTTTCACGCACCTCTCATAAATTCTGCTATAATGCTGTATTTTTGCGCACCTCTCATACCTTCCCCCATATTGCCGTGTTTTCATGCACATCTCATAACGTCTCCTATATAGCTGTGTATTCGTGCACCTCCCATAGCCCCCTATATCACTGTGCCTTCGCGTACCTCTCATACCTTCCCCTATATCGCCCTGTTTTCGCTCACTTCCCATAACTTCCTCGATATCGCTGTGTTTTTGCAGACCTCTCATACCTTCCCCTATATCGCTGTGTTTTCATGCACCTCTCATGGCTTCCCCAATATCGCCGTGTATTCATGCACATCTCGTACTGTCCCCTTTATCGCTGTATTATTGTGCACCTCTCATACCTTCCCCTATATCGCCCTGTTTTCGCACACCTCTCATACCTTCCCCTATAGCGCTGTTTTCACGCACCTCTCATAACTTCTCCAATATTGCTGCATTTTTGCGCACCTCTCATAACTTCCCCCATATCGCTGTGTTTTTATGCACATCTCATAACGTCCGCTATATCACTGTGTAGTCGCGCACCTCCCATAGCCTCCCACATATTGCTGTGCCTTCGCGCATTTCTCATTCCTTCGCCTATATCGCCCTGTTTTCGCACACTTCCCATTCATTCTCCTATGTCGCTGTGTTTTTGTGAACCTCTCATACCTTCCCTAATATCGCTGCGTTTTCATGTACATCTCATAACGTCCCGTATATTGCTGTGTATTCACGCACCTCCCATAGCATCCCCTATATCGCTGTGCCTTGCGCACCTCCCATACCTTCCCCTATATCGGTGTCTTTTCGCACACATCCCATAGATTCAACTTTATCACTGTGTTATTGCACACATCGCAGAGCTTCCCCTATATCGCCGTGTTTTTGCTCACCTTTCATAGCTTCCCCTATATCTCTGTGTTTTCGCGCACCTCTCATGTCTTCACCTAGATCGCTATGTTTTCGCTCCTGTCATTACTTCCCCTATCTCACTGTGTTTTCTCGCTGCTGTGATACATTCCCCTGTATCGCCGTGTTTTCGCGCACCTCTCATAATTTCCCCTATATCGCCGTGTATTCGCGCACGTCCCATAGCCAGCCCTATATCGCCCTGTTTTCGCGCACCTCCCATACCTTCCCCTATATCGCTGTATTATTGTGCAGCTCTCATACCTTCCCGTATATCGTTGTGTTTTCGCGCACCTCTCATAACTTCTCCTATATCGCTGTACTTTTGCGTACATCTCATATCTTTCCCTATATTGCCGTGTTTTCATGCACATCTCATAACGTCCCCTATATCGTTGTGCATTCGCGCACCTCCCGTAGCATCCCCTATATCACTGTGCCTTCGCGCACCTCTCATACCTTCCCCTATATCGCTCTGTTTTCGCGCACCTCCCATACCTTCCCCGATATCGCTATGTTTTCGTGCAACTCCCATAGCTTCGACTACATCGCTGTTTTCGCGCACAACCCATAGCTTCACCTTGATGGCTGTGTTAGTGCTCACCTCTCATAGCTTCCCCCATATCGCCGTGTTTTTGTGCACCTCGCATGTCTTCACCTATATCGCTATGTTTTTGTTCCTATCATTACTTCCCCTATATCGCTGTGTTTTCTCGCACCTCTGATATATTCTCCTGTATTGCCAAGTTTTCGTGCACTCTTAGAATTTCCTCTATATTGCTGTGTTCTCGCACACCTCTCATACTTCCCCTATATCGCCATGTTTTCGCACACCTCTCATACCTTCCCCTATATCGCTGTGTTTTCACGCACCTCTCAACTTCTCCAATATTGCTGTATTTTTGCGCACCTCTCATAACTTCCCCCATATCGCTGTGTTTTTTATGCACATCTCATAACGTCCCCTATATCACTGTGTAGTCGCGCACCTCCCATAGTCTCCCACTTATTGCTGTGCCTTCGCGCATTTCTCATACCTTCACCTATATCGCCCTGTTTTCGCATACTTCCTATTCATTCTCCTATGTCGCTGTGTTTTTGTGAACCTCTCATACCTTCCCTAATATCGCTGCGTTTTCATGCACATCTCATAACGTCCCGTATATCGCTGTGTATTCACGCACCTCCAATAGCATCCCCTATATCGCTGTGCCTTGCGCAAGTCTCATACCGTCCCCTATATTGTCGTGTTTTCGCGCACCTCTCATAGCTTCCCCTATATCGCCATGTTTTCATACAAATCTCATACCGTCCCCTATATCGCCCTGTTTTCGAGCACCTCCCATACATTCCCCTGTGTCGCTGTGTTTTCGTGCACCTCTCATAACTTCTCCTATATCGCTGTGTTTTTGTGCACCTCTTATATCTTCCCTAATATCGCTGCTTCTTCCTGCACATCTCATAACGTCCCGTATATCGCTGTGTATTCACGCACCTCCCATAGCATCCCCTATATCGCTGTGCCTTGCGCACCTCCCATACCTTCCCCGATATCGGTGTCTTTTCGCACACATCCCATAGATTCAACTTTATCACTGTGTTATTTCACACCTCTCAGAGCTTCCCTTATATCGCCGTGTTTTTGCTCACCTTTCATAGCTTCCCCTATATTGCTGTGTTTTCATGCACCTCTCATGTCTTCACCTAGATCGCTATGTTTTCGCTTCTCTCATTACTTCCCCTATATCGCTGTGTTTTCTCGCACCTCTGATACATTCCCCTGTATTGCCGTGTTTTCGCACACCTCTCATAATTTCCCGTATATCGCCGTGTTTTCGCGCACGTCCCATAGCGTCCCCTATAACGCTGTGTTTTCGGGCACCTCTCATACCTTCCCCTATATTGCAGTGTTTTCATGCACATCTCATAACGTCCCCTATATCGCTGTGTATTCGTGCACCTCCCATAACACCCCTATATAACTGTGCCTTCGCGTACCTCTCATGCCTTCCCCTATATCGCTGTGTTTTCACGCACCTCTCATAACTTCTCCTATATTGCTGCATTTTTGCGCAACTCTCATAACTTCCCCCATATCGCTGTGTTTTTATGCATATCTCATAACGTCCCCTATGTCACTGTGTAGTCGCGCACCTCCCATAGCCTCCCACATATTGCTGTGCCTTCGCGCACTTCTCATACTTTCACCTATATCGCCCTGTTTTCGCACACTTCCCATTCATTCTCCTATGTCGCCATGCTTTTGTGAACTTCTCATACCTTCCCTAATATCGCTGCGTTTTCATGCACATCTCATAACGTCCCGTATATCGCTGTGTATTCACGCACCTCCCATAGCATCCCCTATATCGCTGTGCCTTGCGCACCTCTCATACCGTCCCCTATATCGCAGTCTTTTCGCGCACATCCCATAGATTCACCTTTATCGCTTTGTTATTCCTCACCTCTAATAGTTTCCCCTAAATCGCCGGGTTTTTGCTCACCTCTCATAGCTTCCACTATATTGCCCTGTATTCACGCACCTCTCATGTCTTCCCCTATATCACTGTGTTTTCGCGCAGCTCCCATTGCATCCCCTATATTGCTGTGCCTTCGCCTACCTCTCATATCTTCCCCTATATCGCCCTGTTTTCGAGTACCTTCCATACCTTCCCTAATATTGCTGTGTTTTCGTGCACCTCTCGTACCTCCCCCTATATCGCTGTGCCTTGCGCACCTCTCATACCTTCCCCTATATAGCTGTTTTTTCGTGCACATCCCACAGATTCACCTTTATCGCTGTGTTATTGCTCAGCTCTCATAACTTACCCTATATCGCCATGTTGTTATGCACATCTCATAACGTCCTCTATATTGCTGTGTATTCGCGCACCTCCCATAGCATCCCTTATATCGCTTTGCCTTCGCGCACCTCTCATACCTTCCCAAATATCGCTCTGTTTTCGCGCACCTCCCATTCCTTCACCTATATCGCTGTTTTCGTGCACCTCTCATACCTTCCCCTAAATCGCTGTGCCTTCGTGCACCTCTCATATCTTCCCCTATATCGCCGTGTTTTCATGCACATCTCATAACATCCCCTATATCGCTAGGTTTTCATGCACTTCTCATAATTTCCCCTATATCGCCCAGTTTTCGCGCTCCTCTCATACCTTCTCCTATATCACTGTGTTTTCACGCAGCTCTCGTACCTTCACCTATATCGCTGTGTTTTCGCACACCTCTCATGGCTTCCCGACTATCGCTGTGTATTCATGCACATCTCATAGCTTCCCCTATATCACTGTGTTTTCTCCGCACCTCCCATAGCTTCGCCTACACCGCTGTTTTCGTGCACCTCTCATACCTTCCCCATATCGATGTATTTTTGCGCAGATCTCATAATATCCCCTTTATCGCTGTGTTATTGCTCACCTCTCAGAGATTCCCCTCTATCGCCCTGTTTTCGCACTCCTCTCATGCATTCCCGTATATCGCTGTGTTTTTGCACACCTCTCATACGTTCCCCAATATCACGGTGTTTTCATGCACATCTCATAACGTCCCCTATGTCGCTGTGTTTTCAAGCACCTCTCATGGCTTCCCCAATATCGCCGTGTATTCATGCACATCTCGTACCGTCCCCTTTATCGCTGTGTTTTGGCGCACCTCCCATAGCGTCCCCTATATCGCTGTGTTTTCGCGCACATCCCATACCATCCGTTATATTGCTGTGCCTTCCTGTACCTCTCATATCTTCCCCTATATCGTTGTGTTTTCATGCACATCTCATACCGTCTCCTATATCACTGTGTTTTCACGCACATCCCATAGCATCCCCTATATCGCTGTGTTTTCGCGCACCTCCCAGACCTTCCCCTATATCGCTGTGTTTTCGTGCATCTCTCAATCATTGCCCTATATCGTTATGTTTTCACACACCTCTCATAACTTCTCCTATATCGCTGTGTTTTTGTGCACCTCTTATATCTTCCCTAATATCGCTGCTTCTTCCTGCACATCTCATAACGTCCCCTATATCGCTGTGCCTTGCGCACCTCCCATACCTTCCCCTATATCGGTGTCTTTTCACACACATCCCATAGATTCAACTTTATCACTGTGTTATTGCACACCTCGCAGAGCTTCCCCTATATCGCCGTGTTTTTGCTCACCTTTCATAGCTTCACCTATATCGCTGTGTTTTCGCGCACCTCTCATGTCTTCACCTAGATCGCTATGTTTTCGCTCCTCTCATTACTTCCCCATCTCGCTGTTTTTTCTCGCACCTCTGATACATTCCCCTGTATCGTCGTGTTTTCGCGCACCTCCCATAGCGTCCCCTATATCGCTGTGTTTTCGCTCACATCCCATACCATCCGTTATATCGCTGTGCCTTCCTGTACCTCTCATATCTTCCCCTATATCGTTGTGCTTTCATGCACATCTCATACCGTCTCCTATATCAGTGTGTTTTCACGCAGATCCCATAGCATCCCCTATATCGCTGTGTTTTCGCGCACCTCCCAGACCTTCCCCTATATCGCTGTGTTTTCGTGCATCTCTCATACATTGCCCTATATCGTTGTGTTTTCACACACCTCTCATAACTTCTCCTATATCGCCCTTGTTTACTGCACCTCTTATTTCTTCCTTAATATCGCTGCATTTTAATGCACATCTCATAACGTCCGCAATATCACTGTGTGGTCGCGCACCTCCCATAGCCTCTCACATATTGCTGTCCCTTCGCGCATTTCTCATACCTTCGCCTATATCGCCCTGTTTTCGCACACTTCCCATTCATTCTCCTATGTCGCTGTGTTTTTGTGAACCTCTCATACCTTCCCTAATATCGCTGCGTTTTCATGCACATCTCATAACGTCCCGTATATTGCTGTGTATTCACGCACCTCCCATAGCATCCCCTTTATCGCTGTGCCTTGCGCACCTCCCATTCCTTCCCCTATATCAGTGTCTTTTCGCACACATCCCATAGATTCAACTTTATCACTGTGTTATTGCGCACCTCGCAGAGCTTCCCCTATATCGCCGTGTTTTTGCTCACCTTTCATAGCTTCCCCTATATCGCTGTGTTTTCGCGCACCTCGCATGTCTTCACCTATATCGCTATGTTTTTGCTTCTATCATTACCCTCCCCTATATCGCTGTGTTTTCTCGCACCTCTGATACATTCTCCTGTATTGCATGTTTTCCCGCACCTCTTACAATTTCCCCTATATCGCTGTGTTTTCTCGCACCTCTGATACATTCTCCTGTATTGCATGTTTTCGCGCACCTCTTACAATTTGCCCTATATCACCGTATTCTCGCACACCTCTCATACTTTCCCCTATATCACTGTTTTTTTGCGCATGTCCCATAGCGTCCCCTATATCGCTGTGTTTTCTCACACCTCTGATACATTCCCCTGTATCGCCGTGGTTTCGCGCACATCCCATAAGTTCCACTATATTGCCCTGTTTTTGCGCATCTCTCATAACTTACCCTATATCGCCGTGTTATTATGCACATCTCATGACGTCCTCTATATCGTTGTGTATTCACGCACCTCCCGTAGCATCCCTTATATCGCTGTGCCTTCGCACACCTCTCATACCTTCCCAAATATCGCCCTGTTTTCGCGCACCTCCCATTCCTTCACCTATATCGCTGTTTTCGTGCACCTCTCATACCTTCTCCTATATCGCTGTGCCTTCGTGCACCTCTCATACCTTCCCCTATATCGCCGTGTTTTCATGCACATCTCATAACGTCCCCTATATCGCTAGGTTTTCACGCACCTCTCATAACTTCCCCTATATCGCCCTGTTTTCGCACTCCTCTCATACCTTCCCCTATATCAATGTGTTTTCACGCTGCTCTCATACCTTCCCCTATATCGCCGTATTTTCGCGCACCTCTCATAATTTCCCCTATATCGCCGTGTTTTCGCGCACGTCCCGTAG